>NC_048301.1:69811571-70062881 GCF_013100865.1 Trachemys scripta elegans | reverse complement strand
GGTAGGGGGGGTATCCGGCTCAGAGGGGCTGGGCTCGGAGCTAGGGGTCAGGGCTGTGGGGGGGATGGGTCGGCGGTGTCAGTCTCAGAGAGGCTGGGCTTGGAGCTAGGGGTCAGGGCTGTGGGGGAAACGGGGGTGTCTGGCTGAGAGGGGCTGGGCTCGGAACTGGGGGTCAGGGCTGGGGGGGGGATGGGGTCGGGGGGTGCCCGGCTCAGAGGGGCTGGGCTCGGAGCTGGGGGTCAGGGCTGGAGGGGTGCCCGACTCAGAGGGGTTTACCATGCCGCTTATCCGCTCTCCCAGAGCCTCAACGAGCCACGTCCAGGAGCTCCTGCCGCTCGGCCTGCCGGAACTCGCAGCCCCACCCCCTGACCATGTGGCTCCGAGCGGGAGGACCTCAGGCCCCGCCCGAGCCATGCCACTGCAGCACTGTCCAGGGCTGCTCCTGGACGCAGCACACTGAGGTACCGGGGGATGGGGGAAGGCGAAGGCGGAGGCGGGGGGAGCCTCCGACATTCTCGTGAGGGCCCCTGTGGGGCCCAGGGCCTAGGGCAAATTGCCCCACTTGCCCCCCACCCTTCTGAGCGGCCCTGTTCCTTTGAGTACCTGGGTGAAATCCCGTCTTCACTTTGAGCACGGGGTTGGACTACATGATCTCCTGAGGTCTCTTCCAACCCTAATATTCTATGATTCTATCAACTCACTGGGGCCAAGATTTCACTCCTTGTGTTCATCTCAATCCTAAACTCAAGGTGAAGCTCAAGGTAAGCAAATCCTATGGAACCAGAAGCAAAGTTGTCATACAAACTCTTGTACATTGTGCTCAGCTCTTCCCAGGGCTTCTGAGTTAAAAGGGATTTTATTTATTTTACATGCAGCTAGAGAGATAGAGGTCTATTGGATGTGAGCAGCAGGCTAGAAGAAACAGCTTGGGTGCTGGATAAGGACAGAGGGCCAGGTAGTAGGGCTAGATGGCAGTCTCAGAATTCATGAGAGCTGGGATGAGGAAGAGCAGTCTTTTTAGGGCTGGGTGAGAAGACAAACCTAGAACTGGACTGGAAAGGGGGGAAACAATCGAGT
The DNA here is from genome assembly GCF_013100865.1 of Trachemys scripta elegans. Lineage (NCBI taxonomy): Eukaryota > Metazoa > Chordata > Testudines > Emydidae > Trachemys > Trachemys scripta. The sequence continues at coordinate 70,061,804 of NC_048301.1, read as the reverse complement.
GAAGGCTGGGAGAGACCTATGAATTTCCCACAAGAAGAAACTTGCAGTGAGAATTAAAACCATCTAACTTTTTGTTGAACCTACAAAAATGGTGACCCATCCCCAGTTTGGGTGACAGGGAGAACTTTGTCTGGTGATAAGCAACTCTCAAAAGGTTTGGAGTCTGCGTAAGCATCTGAAAGTCTGGCTGCTTGATGAACCCTAATATAGATTGCTTGACTATAAAGCTTGGTTGGAAAGCTTACAACATCCCAGTATTTCCTGCTGGTTTAGGAAAACAAGAATAGCCTTTCTCATTGTAGTTCAGAATTTCCATTTCCAGGCCTGAGCTGGCCTCACATCACCTACTACATTTGAAAGGTTTTGTAACCTACTCCATAACCCCGGAACTACCCAGTCCCCCCATAAGAAATTTTGTGTGTGTGTGTGTGTGTGTGTGTGTACACACACATAAATTGATTTGATGGTTTACTACTCATCTGAGACACTTCACTTTGTCTGTTTTTTAATAGTTGCCTTGCTATTAGCTGCTTTTGCTTTGTCTATTTTCTCCATTGCAGGCTTGTTCTGGCTTGTAAATCCTCTAATGAAGCTTTTGGGATAATCTTCTGCATCTGGCTTTGGCCATTTAATTTGTGATCCTAATCCTGCTGTTTCTCTCTTTTCATCTCTTCATGTCTTTTCTGGATTCTCAAAATTGACTTTTCTCTGGCTAATCTGCAAGCTGAGGCCATTACCCTGTCTATGTAGAAACACCAGTGAAGTCTGGTGACATCTGACAGCGTGCAGGTGAAACTGCCTCAGAAAGGTGCACTCAGTCATCTCTTAGTAGCAGGTAAAGATCTCATTTTATCTGACTCAGTTCAAGGTGGACAAAGCCAACCTACCCTTTCCCTGAGGGGCCTCCATTGCAGAATTAATCCCTTTCCCAACATCAATTAAACAAATCATGTGGGTAGAAATGTAGCAAGTGTTACAAGGTCACAAGAGCAATTTTTAGAAGGAGAGTGAAAAAGCTACATGGCATGGGAATTAGTTGTAATCTTTCAGAAAAAATGATCTTGTATGTTAGCAGGGCAAGTCAGTGAAGATGTTGACACAATGTGGTACTGCAGTCCAAAGGGTGACTAAGCTGTGTCATAGTGAAAAGGGGTGAAAGATAATTCTCTGATGGCCATTAAAAAAATTGATGGTACACCTTCACACTGGATACCGCTCACTTCCAGGGCTGGATTATGGCAATGCAGGGCTTCAGGCACAATATGTTACATATTGTGGATCCGCCTGCATGCCATGGCCCTGCCCCACATGGAGAAGGGCTAGTAGGAAGCCCCCTCCATTCACAGAGAGGCAAGGGACCCCATTCTTTCCCTCTCCAGAATGGCATAAGGGATCCTGCTCCCCTTGGGTGCAGCAGAGATAACAGTAGTGATCCATTCAGTCCCCAGATGAAGCAGGAGTAGCAGGAAGGGGGCTTCTCATTACTTATCCAACCATCAAGGTGCATTTGCTTGGGCAGTGCGGCAAGCCCTGCTGCACTCTTCTCCTGCTGCCACCCAGAGTCCCCTGATGCAGTGGTGATGGCAGGGCCCTCCAGCGCAGCACTCCAGCATTACTGAAGTGTCTGACTCAGTTCACCTCTCTCAGAGCTGTTAGTTCAGGCTGTCTGGAGACTCAGGTACAACTTGGGTCACATTTTCAAGGCTTTTTTTCCCCTCCTCATAACTATGAGGACTAGAAACTTTAATGTAAAGAAAGTAAATTGAGATTGTGATGTAATCCCATGACTTCAGGAGCAGGAGCCCTAAGCCTGTAGCACCTATATATTAATCCTGCCATGATCTTGTTCACTTGCTTGCTGTCCCCTATACCAATCCCAATAGCCATGAGATCTGACATTGTGTTTGCTAAAGTACTAGGTAGAGAGATTTATGCTACTTCTGTTCAGTAGACATTATATGCAGAAGTGGAAGGTTCCCTTAAAACAAATTGTTCAAAATTGTCTCATTTTTATTTTACATCTGACAACGATATGGCTGAAGACAGTGGCTTTTCCTATTTCTCTTATCACCACTTGCACTGCACACCTCTGAGTTGCTTTTGGGATGCATGTGCTCTGCTATTCCCTTTTGATTTTATTGCCGTTGGGACAGTTTTAAAGCATAGACTCAGAACAAAATCTCTCTTGCTTGTAATTTACTCATTCATTTGCATTTCCATTAATTAGTGAGAAGTAAGGAAGTACAGGGAGAGTAACGGCTCTTAAATACTTTATTGTGTTGTGCAGGCAGACAGCTCCTCATACTGTGGAGCGAGGGCTCAGACTTTCCACACCACATATGAGAGTATGAGTCGGTGATGATGAATAGAGCTTTGATATTGGGAAAGAGAGAGAGAAACGTGGGTAATGTAAATAAGAGAGCAAGATGACTGTGAATACAAACTGAAGGAATGAGAAGGACTGAATATGTACTGGGGAGGGCTAATCTATATGGAAGCAGACTGTGCTGTTAAGCCACATGCCCACATTGGAAGCAGTGTTAAGCCCCTCCCCCTCCCCCCCCCCTCACACACACACTCCCCAGCAGAAGGAAAGATGGTGGGGGTGGCCTGTACCTCCTCTATTCATGAGCTGGCAGAGTCTGACAGTTTTACACCTGTGGGCCTTACATCTGCCTCTTTGTGGCTGTCTAGCTGGTGCAAAGGTTTATAGGGCAACAAGGAATCAGGTCCATTGTACTTCAGGAAGACATAATGTCTCCTTGAGCTTCCTGGAATGAAAGGACACTATGCCCATTGAAATTTATGGAAGTAGAATATAATATGCAATCCCCCTTCATGACTGGCCATCAACAACTAGAGAACACAGTCCTGCATTCGCCTCATCCCCCTACCCTCTCTGGGGTAAAGTCGTGTTAGGAAAATATGTGAATGGTAATTAGGGCCATTCTGTGGTAAATAGGTTAGAACTTTGAAGTGCAAACCTGTATTGTTAGAGAATTAGATGCTAGCCATGTAAACAGACAGTTCCTGTCTGTCACTATAGCTATGGATTCAGAGATCAAAAGGGAATATTAACATTAAGATTAATCTTGGGTGCAATAATGTCATTGTCTATATGTCTCTTTAAAGTTTGTGATAAACTGCTTAATGGATACATTACCTTATGTTAATCCATGTAGTTGATTACCGATTACCGGTGAGGTTTAGGAAACAGAAGGTTACATCAAAAGCGTATTGTTTACCCAGGACTGTATGGTCAAGTGGATGCTAGAAAACTGTATAAAAGACCCTTGGGTCCCAATCCTTTTTTATCTCAGATCTGCTTATGTGTCACCAGGGGAAGTTTGAGTCACAAGATTGAGATCCCAGTCCTAAAATGGAACACCCTGAATATGATATTGAACAGTAAACTATAACCTATGGACTAAATTCTAAAAGAACTCTTTGCAACTACAAAGCTCACCGTCTCTGCTATGAATCTGAAGCTCAAGATAGTACTTATGTCTGTATGTATACTGACGTTTTAACCTATATTCACTCTTTTTTCTTTTTTAATAAATTTTAGTTTAGTTCATAAGAATTGGCTGTAAGTGTGTATTTGGGAAAGGTCTGGAATATTCATCAACCTGGGATTAATGAATGAATCCCAAAGTCCTTTGGGATTGGTAGACCTTTTTTTATATATGATGAATAAGATTTTCCGTAATCCTCGTCATTTTGACTTGGATGTCTAGGTGTAGGCCTGAGGCTGTATTACTTTAAGGGAACTGTGTTGTTGACTTCTGAGTAACCAGTGAGGTATAACAGAAGCTTTTTTGTGCTGCCTTGGTAAATCTAAGTATTGAAATATCCACCAGCTTTGGGGATTGCCTGCCCCATTCTTTGCAGTTCACCCTAATTGAGTGACCTCAGCTGCCTCTCCTGGGATTCTGGTCACAGCTAGAATCAATCTTCTTTCTCTCTGCCTTTACCCTGAGCACTTCAGCCATCAGAGCTGAAAGAATTAAGCTAAGCACAATCTGACCTTACACGCACATGATCTCCCAGGGAAACATTTTCAAAACTTGATATGAAGCTTTAGCAGAATGGCTGCAATTGTCATTACTGGCTGTTGTGTTGTCTAATTCCTTAAGATCACACAGAGAATGTACTCTTAAGGGGCTTTCTTACTCCTAGATTTTCTGGGTTCAGTTGTCACCACCTCCCAACCCAAACAGTTTTTAGTCGCCATATCTAAATCTTTCTGAAGTTGCAATGTGTAGCACTCAATCTGTAGCGCTCTTGTGTCTGAGCCAGGTTGTACCACTGTATTTGGGTTAATACCCAAAACTGAACTGTAGTGCGTAACAGGCCCCATCTGCAAAATTTTGTATATATGTGGGACTTACATGATAGAGAGAGAGACAGCTACATTGAGGTTTTCTACTAACAATCCATTATGATTGATTGTCACTTTGCAAACACACACTCCGTTTCCTGCTAAGGATTCTGAGTAGTATAGTCCAATAAACATTTCCTGCATAGTATTAAGAAGTAATGTAATAAAATTATCACTAGAGGACATCAAAACACAGTTACCCAGATTCTGCCTTATGATGTGGCTCTTTTACACTTCTCTGGTGATGTAAAGGGAATTGTTGTCCAGCCAACACAGAGCTGTTATAACATCTCTGCAGCAGCCCCCTTTCCTGCCCCCCCTCAGAAGGGTGTGTTTCTGTGGAGAAAGGAGGAGTGGATACTATGTACTGCACTTGAGCTATTTTGTTGCATCACAGCAACCCTTAGATGGCTATTATCAGCCAGCACATAGAGGGCATCTTAGAGCAGCTCTTCAATAGTACAGGAATGTCTTGTTTTGTATTTTAAAAAGCGACCTTAACTGTAAGTTAACCAAGTTTATTTAGTATTTCTAAGCTGTTCCATCTCACTTCCCTACTCCTCCACAGAAGGGCAGCTCAGTGTGCTGCCTTGATGACAAATACAGTCATGAGTAAAACAGAATATCACCACATAGTCAAAACTGTACAATGCTTAATAAAACATGAAAAACAAGGTGAGATGTAAGTGAAGGGGGAACAACAGCCAAATTCTAGAGACTATCACACAGCTTTTGACTTATACTAGTATTATGGTGTAACCCTAGAAGATGAGTCACCTGGCAGGACCAGGTTCAAGGTGGAGGTCTCAAATGTGGCTAGTTCTATCATCCACAAAGGCAGCTTAAAAAAAAATTACCCACCACTTTACAAGCAGTGAGTGTTAAGAAAGCATGATGAAAACAATGTATGAACGTTGTATAGTACATTAAAGAAAGACGTTTGGGGCAATATCCTGGGAACACAGTCGCATAGTAACATACCTCCCCACAGTTCCAGGTTTCACAAGACTCGTCCATTTTGACTCCCAAGAGCCCCTGCCCCAGTTGAAGGGCAGTTTGCCCCAGACCGCCAAATCAAGTGTTATGACTTGACACACATCACAGCACCACTCCAGCTTGGCCCTTCTGTCTCCACCTGTATCCTGCTTTAGCCACTGGAAATGTTGGGCATTATATACTAATATGAATAAAATCAGAGCTGGATTAGTTTGCGTGGAGTTATTTTCTCCTATCTGCATACAGAACCAAACTCCTTCCTTCATGTTGTTGGGACCTTGCGACAAGAAGAGAGGGTGTGAGGCTGTGTAGAGGAGCAATAACGAGGGAGCATTATGCTTGATCAATGTAGATGTAACTAGGCAATAAAACAGGTACCACTTTCTGAAAATCTCCAAAATAAGGACAGTGGTTGGTAGTCCTGACCAAATTAGAATAAGTCTCAACTAGATCCAGCAGTGTGGAAGCTGGAAGATGTGGGGAAAGGGAACCCTACTTGCCAAGAAAGAAAATGCTCCCTTCTGAGGAGAGATGTTCCTTCGGGTAAAGGACAGAAAGAGAGGAGAAACCTCCCATCTCCAGCTGTCACAAGCAGGGAGAGTCCAACATTTTAATAGACTATGAACTCACAATTGAGAGGACCTGATACATGCAAAAAGTTCTGAGAAAATAAAGAATCAACAACAAAATCCACGTTTTTATTTTCAGGGACAGATTGAGGAGATTGAGTTGGGAGGCTGAAGAGATTGAAGGGAAGCACTGGGGATTTAAGAGGTCAGTCAGTCATTCAGGAGAAAGCAAACAAAGCCCTCAGATTTTAGCACCTTCTAATGCTTTTCCATCCCCAAACAAACAAGTTTCTCCATAGCAGCATCTCTTCAATTCTGCTGAGGTATTGTGTAATTGCATTTTTACAGGCAAAGCTTCCTTTCCTCTCATATCAGTCGTGGTGCAGAGCATAGACATCCCTGCCCCAGTTTTTACACACTACCTTACATAACCTCATAAGAATTTCATTTGTGACATGACCATCTTCCCAGAATGCATGGTGGCTTCATAGATCCTTGGTTGGGAAAGGCCACAGAGTGACCCAGAAGCAGTGCTTCAAGCAAAGGGTGAGAAAATGCTCAGGCTACAGGGGGAGGGAAAAAACCACACACAAAAAAGGAAGTAATGCACAAACAAAGAGGGCTTGGAGCACAGAGAATGGAAAAGGATGGAGTTTAGAGAGTTGTATAAAATACTGATTTTAAAGTTAAATAAATTTAGGCCCCATATGTCAGAACAGTAGCCTGCAGAAACGCAGTAATCCCCCCTGATATCCTAGTATGAGTTGACAAGACTATGGCCCTTATTTGCCTTTTACTTACTCAGATTTACATCAGTGGAACTACAATGAAGTCAATGGTGTTACATCACCCTGACAAGAGAATCAGATCCTAAGTTTCCAAACTGTACTCCTGGAGGAATTCTACACTAAAAAGTTAAAAATTCTGCGCACAATATTTTAAAATTCGGCATTTTTATTTGTCAAAATAACACAATATAATCACACCAGTTTCAGTTATTTTGGTAATTTATTTAAAAATTGTTGCCAGCAAGTATGTCTGTAACAATAAAGACAACGAAAAAGATTCCCCCAGAAGTAGAGAATTAAAGAAACCCCTACAAGAAGCCAGTTCCTGTTTCTCTGTTATGCTTTTGTTGAGCGCCTCAGTCTGGGTGTCACACATGCCAGATGTACACACCTTGGAGGAAAACTCTTCCCCTTCAGTCTCAGACACACACACACACACACACCAGAACCCAGCCATGGGGTGCCATCCCAGCCAAGACACCCGCACCCCCTACCCACAGTGCCTAGCCATGGGGCAACCCCTCAGCCCAGGCACCTGCACCCCCTACCCCCACCCTCCCCAGAGCCCAGGGATCCAGAGACAGAAACAGTTTGATGCTGGGTCCCGGATTTGTACCGTTTCCTGCATGCCACCTCCTTCCTTCAGAACATGCTGGGAACCACAGCTGCCCGGAATGCTCCAGCTCCCACTCCTCCTCTTCTCCCCTCCCCCCCAAAAAGTGTCCTGTATTTGTGAGCTGGTGAGCCAGGCTCTGCTGGGTCCAGTGGCCCCAGTGGTAGCCAGCAGCTCTGTAGCACCAATTCTGTGGGGAAAAATTCAATTCTGTAGAGAACATTAATTCTGGGCAAATTCTGCAATGTGAAGTGGCGCTGAATTCCACCAGGAGTAAAACTGGAAGCCAATGCTGAAACAGAGCACCAAGCCACTGAAGCAACAGATCAGATTTTAAGAGTTCTTTCTGTGGGGAAGTGATTGTAGAGTTGTTAATACAGTTCTGTACTATCTTTCATCAATAATCTCAAAGTGGTCTACAAAGATTAATTACTGCAAGTATCATAATCCCAGTCACTCAAATAAAAAGTAGGTAATTATTATCTTCATTAAACAGATAGGTAAAGGGAGAGTTGAATAACTTGGCCAAGGCTGTATAGTAAATCAGCTGAGAGCAGGAAATAGAACCTAGCAGTCCTGACTCTTTCTTATCTCCAGTAGACCAATAACCAGAAGGATCAAGGGCATCTTATTATCCAAATTATTCTTACAAAATTCCTTGTAAATCCTAATGCATTCCCAATGTTCTAATAATATCCAGATTATATTGCAATATCATGTGCCCAATGGCAGGATGGTAGCAGTCACCTGGATCACCTGGATTGATCAGTATTCAGCTGTCGTTAAGACTGCGCCGATCACAACACATCCACCATTCTTCTCACATTCTTGCCTTTCTTCTCCACATTCGTCCGAAACGTTTTACAATGTCATCTTCCCATCTTCGTGGAGGCCAACCAGGTGGTCTTTTCTGTTCTCGCAGATACCACTCAGTAATGATTGCGGTCCACCTATTGTCCATGAACCGTGCTACGTGGCCCACCCATCGTATCTTATTATATCTGCTTTCCACAACAACATCTTTCACACCGCTGCGTTCTCTAATCATTTCATTTGGGATACGATCCAGAAGGGAAATTCCCAACATAGCTTGTTCCATTGCCCTTTCAGCTACCGACAGCCGCTGTTCTTCTCTCTTCGTCAGTGCCCACGTTTCACTGTCATACAGCATGGCTGGCAGCACTGTTGAATTGAAGATATTTGTACGTGTGGTCTTGTCGGTTTTTTCCTTTGAGGATGTCCTTGATGGAATTAAATGCACTCCATCCAGCCCGAATCCTTCGCGAGAGTTCTCCGTTCATGTCTTGGCACATATTAATTTCTTGGCCCAAATATATGTACTGTTCCACTTCTTCAATTTCTTCTCCGGTTACTGTTATTCGGACTTTTCGTAAGACATCTGATCGCATGTATTTCGTTTTGCAACAGTTCATTTTCAGACAGTAGAAGGAAATAATTTTTTTTTTACTGGGAATATATAGAAATTAACCCACTGTGATACATTCATCTTGCCTATTGTTCACTCAGAAGGCCTCCTTTGAAAATCTTGCTACATGTTATTTTTCATAATAATAACAACTTACATTTTAGGATTTTAAAGACATTCAGATACCATGTTGATGGGTATGGTACAACAGCCTAGATAGAGGCAAAAGCATTAATTAAGCCTCTCACCATACCTTAGAGGTAGGCAAATATGGTTAACCCTATTTTAGAGATGGGGAAACTGAAGCAGAGGAGAAGTCACTTGCCCACTCTTGATAAAAGAGGTACATGGCAGCTAAGAAGAGAACCCAAATCGCTTGTCTTCCAGTCCTTCATTACCCACAAGAACTGCTTTAAATGGTCTTTATTGTGATTGGCTTTATTGTTGTAGGATAAAGCTGGCAATATTGACAATTTTTATGTAAAAAATGGGGTTTCATAGAAAATTAAACTTTCTATGAAAAAATCTTTTTTTTTTTAACTTTTATTTTAAAGACAAATTCAAAATGAAAATTTTTGGGAAAAAACTAATTTTTTCCCAATATTCTCAACATAGTTTGTTTTAAAATTGTGGGTAAATGCTCACATTTAAAAAAAAAATTCACCCCTCGAGAAGTGAGGAGAAAGTTTAAAAAAAATTAAAATGTTAATTTTCACTTAAAGAGTGAGAGAAAGTTACACTTTGAAATTTTCCATTTGGAAACAATTAGAAAATAAAATTTTCTACACTTTATTTTTTCAAATATTTGCAGGAACAATCCCCATTTGAAATTTTCTTAATGGGAAAATTTTGAATGCAAAGTGTTCCTGCAAAAATTCCCATTCTTTGGCCAGGTCTATTATAGAGGCTTTTGTTAAGACGACCAGTGTAATATATCATTCAGCATAGAAGCTAAGGACTGAATGGACATTGAACATGAACTTCCTCCTTCCCCTTACCTCTCCCAGATGTGGTCCTTCCAGGTCAGGTCTGAGGGATATTGGTAAGGGGCCCAGACTGTCAAGCTGTGAACTCATTCTGTGCCTGTTCAGCAAGTAAACAGAGGGCTGCAGGATCCAGGGCTGGCAGTCCAGCACCTAATTCATTTTCAAATACTAGCTTAAAAACAAAAATAACACAGAGACACACATGTTGGACACGAAAATCAGAATTTCCCAGTGCCTAAACTCTGAAACAATCTGTATTTCATCTCAACCTTACATACAGACATAGTCAGGTTAATATCCTTTGCCTCAGAAGATATATGGAGGGGCTTGGATCTAATTAAAAGACTTCAGAAATAACTCAGACATAAAAAGCATTCTAGAACTGATCTCTCTTAATTGACAAATTATCCTGCCATTACTGCAGAGCAGGGAATGTATCTATTTCCTGTAATTCTACAATTTTAAATGAAGGCACCAGGAATTACCTTGCCCAGAAGGGAAGATCAATAATTGTGCATTGAACAAAGGTAATAAAATGGAACTTCTACTGTATGCAGCTTTCTGGAATACCTAGGACTCTAAATGACTGCTGCCCATCAATGGCTGTGCAATGGGAGGTGAGAAAGAACAGGGAGTCCCTTCCCATCAGCACTTTAAGACAGGAGGCAGCTGTAATATACCTGATAACACTATGGGCAAGATCCTCAGCTGGTGTAATTTGATATAGTTCCAATGAAGAACTGAGCTGTGGCAATTTCTTCCAGCTGAGTATCTGATCCATTACAACTACTGGAGATACTGCATAGCCCAAAGGGAGCAGATATGTTGAAGCTGAAGGTGTGGCCACAGTCCCATCCACCTGTAGACCAATTCATACTAGGAGGTCAGTGCAAGGGAATGTTCATTACATGTTTTTTACATGTAGAAAGCGATGCTGTGGCAAATGTTCCTCTCAGTGCCCCTGGCAGCACTGGGCCTGATTTTTCACTGCTTATGTAGCCAGTTACACCGGTGCAAAGAGAATGTAGAGTAGGGGTGAGAACTTTGTGATTTGGTAGCATTTTCCCCTACTTGATTATAAATGACTACAGTAAGAGTACAAGCACCCTATCCCTTAGGCAGGTGTAGTCAACACTGTATTGGAGACATCCAGAGCTGTAAGCATAAATCTTTATAGCTTGATTCAAAGAGCCAGACTCTGTAACTGGGGCTGTAACAGATTCACATGCTCTGTGGATCAGGCACAGAGGGGGACATTTAACACACTGACCAGTACGTTACATGGGCATAAAGCCACCTGTTACATTACTCAGTTGCTGTAGTTCCTCCCTGACCCCAATGTCACACTGCCTCTGAGATTCATAATTTGGCCATCAGAGTCTAACAACAAACCAGTTTTTGATGTAAGATTGATGAAGGGAAGAAATCAGACTGACTTCAATTTTAAAATGGGAACAGGTTTTTCATACAATCAGAGTCAGAAATTGTTTGATCCTAAAATTCATTGCATCACTATTTGATAAATATTGAATGACTGACATTTATATAACATCATTTATCCAGCTATCCCAAAGTGAAGGGCAAACCAATTAACAACCTGTCTTGGGACTCATCTTGTATAAAAGTGCAACAAGAAGGATAAATCAATCAAAACTACTTCTAGGCGTTAACACAAATTTCTTGCACTGCATCCTGCCATCTCCTGTATGCAGGCTACAGCCAGTACAATAAAGGACAGAGAATGTAACCTGAGAAAGAATAAGAAGCTGGGGATTTATGGGAAGTACTGTCAGCAGGGAGATTTAGCAGAGGCTGAATGTTGGAATTCAGTCAGGAGACCAGGACAGACATACCAGCTTTCACAGGAATGACCGCTGGATTGCTAATGACCACAAGTGATCGGAATTAGAGGTGATCCGAAATTTTCCAAAAATATTTTTCTGTTGGAAAATGCTGATTCATTTAAATCAGTATGTTCTGTCGGGATGTTTATACAAAACATCAGAAACTGCCTCATTTCCTGCCTGTCTCCCCAGGCACCTAGACTCCCTGGCTCCTTGGCAGCACATGTGGACAGGTTCCAGGTTCCCAGCTCCCTGGCAGCCCATCAACTACTGTGCAGCAGAGGCTGCCAACAGCCTAGGAACCCAGGGAGCATATTTCATTTCAGAAACACCAAAATGTCCCCACTGCAGGAAGCATCATGAATCAGGCCCCAAAAATCATGAGGTTTGCTTTAAAATCATGAGATTTAAAATACATTTTTAAAATTGGATTTTTTTATTTACTTTTTTGGGGGGTGCCTTTAGGGTACACATTGCTAAGCTTTTCTCCACAACATTGAGAACCTGAAACTTCTTTTTTTTTTTTTTTAATGAAAGCTTTAAGACAAATACTGCTAGAGCTTGCAGCATTGTATTAGTTTCTACAGGGCTTGTGGGTTCCTCAAAGATCTCCCTTACAAAACACTGTGGAAACCTAACCCTGTTATAATTGTTGTTGTACTGGTTTTCTTTTTCAAAATTACACAAACTTATTTAAATGTTAAACATGTTGGTAGAATAAAATTCCATTGATATATTTAAAATTCAGATTGGTCATTTAGTTTTGAGATCAAGTTTTGATTTTTTCTTAATCTGATTTGGTCCCATATACACAGCCAAAACTAACCCTTGTAATAAGAAAGGTTGAGGCACACCCATTTTGTAAGTGAGTACCCAGCACAGTTGTAATGGTTTTCTGGTGCTAGTTATTTTGGTAGTCTAGTACACACAGGAAGGCAATGAGATATTTTGCATTAGTCAAATAAGGTGAATCATCTTTTTAAACTAATATCCTTAAAGGAAAAATAATGCTATATGGGAAGAGTCTGGTTTGTTTTAGTGGAATCTCTCTGTAGTATAAGTTCAGGATGGGGATGAGAAGCTGATAAAAGGAGGATCACATTGATCATTAAAATGTTTTAAACATTTTCCCCATTGTAAAGATTAAAGGCTTCAAGTGGCAAAGAAAAATGGTTATAGTTTTAGGCTGTCAAATTTCCCTCTTGTCTAAGAGATATTTGGTGAATATGCTTTGAAAACTACTGTAGGCAGGAGTCAGCAAGTCCCCTAAGAAATCCATTCTCTCAGATAAGAAGCCAAGTGCACATCAGAGGTGATTAATGAGAAAAGTAAAGAGAACCTCCTCCAGTGACATTAGGGGGCAGGTGGAGGAGAGTGCGGCAAAAAGAAAGAAAGAAAGAAAGAAAGAAAGAAAGAAAAAGCAGTAGCCCTCACATCACAGTCTGCAATGTCCTAAGCACAGTTAGTGCCAAAGCAACCATCAGTACCACAACCAGCATCCTGATCACCATCACTGCCATGGCCGCCATCAATACCACCAGCCACAGCATTTATGCCATAATCACCCAAATCGATTACAATCTCAGTAACCAGCTCCATTATTGGAATCCATCATAATCACCATTGCCACCACAACCAACATCCACTGCATTCAAAACCACCACTGATGGTACAGCTACCTTCCCTACTATCATAACTCTTATCACTTCCACAAACAATATCCCCTGCAGAAAACTTCCACCATCAGACTCCATTTCACCCCTGCAAATAGCATCACCATAATCTATAATCAAAATCACTAGCATAACAATCATTACCTCAGACGTTACTTCTGTCATTTCCATGACCGCTGTTGCTACTAACATCTTTGTCACCATCATTAACAGATTTTGGACTTGACCTATTTTAGGACATTGTCCATCCTGTTGAACTTTTTACACATTAATGACTCCTTTAATCCTGATGACCTATAATATCTGTGTCTGTGTGTGTGTGAGAGAGGCAGAGAGAGAGAGAGACCAGAGAAACCTCACACCAGCAGGAGATGAGTTAAAGAGAATGTATGGGCCCAGCTAGACCTGCCCCACTATACGTGCAGCCAATGCCAGACCTGGAGGGAGAAGAAAAGGAGAGAATCTGGCTCAGCGCAGGGCTGACTGGTGAAGAGGCAGCTGTGTCTCTCTATGTGGGGGAGGGATCATCTCCAAAAGCCTGACAGCTGGGACAGCCATGGGGGGACAAGTGTGGTTTCCCTGACAGAGAGAGACTGCTGAGGAGACTGGGGAGTACCCAGCAGTGAGTGAACTTTACTATTTGACTGTAAGGTCATTGTGGGACTAGGCCCCTCCAACCTTACATCCACCCCTGCCCACCTGAGGCATTGGCAGGATGCTGCAAAAGGTCCACAAGAGGGCACTACTCCAGGTGAGACACTGCCAACTGCTTGGACTTTTGGTGCCATGCCCCAAACTGAAGGGACATAGGCAGGAAGTAGACCAGGGCAATGGACTTAGACTCTCCGCTGGGAGGACCCTGATGGCTTTGCTTCACACAGGGCCCTGGGCTGAGAGTGGGACCTAGTGGAAAGGGAGGGCCTGTGTCCCCCTGCCATGTCCCTTGAGGGCTGAGGTCCCGATGCAACTGCAGGCCAAAAGGTTCCTGGCCTAAGCTACCTCTGCCAGGGAAGCAAAGGGCTGGAAATCAGGTATGCTAACAGCAAGGCTGCCTGCCCCTCCAAGCACCTTATCACAGTATACCCCCTTCCCCCACTGCTAGGAATGCCCTCCATGGTATTCATAATTATATTACTAAGAACATGAAATGCCAAAATCCTTAGGAAGACGTTGTGTGTCTCTGTTTGGACATTAAAAATAAAGTGATTCTTGGCAGTAAATCTCTTATACAAATTTTTCCTTACCCCAAAACCCACAGGTGTACAATATACCATACCTACCAAAAGGTGTTTGCTTTCTCTAAACTCATTGGTTGACATCTGAGAGGCATATTCTATGTGCCAGCTATCAGCTAGCATTATAAACACCAAAGAAGATTTTCATATACTTGAGTGAAAGGGCACTAACCTTTTTCCTTCAATATTTAATGACCAAGTGCTTAAAAATGACTGGTGATTAGGGAGCCTCTGTTTTTGAGTGCCCAAATTAACATGGTATGGGGATCTGATTTATAGAGAGTCGGTGCAGAGCACTTTGTGAAAGATGCCCCCCTCTAACGTATTCAAAGCTGAGCACCCAAAAAATTAGGCACCAACATCACTACTCACTTTTGACAAATTAGGCCAATGTTTCCTTATGTCAAACAGCATAATCTGAGAAACTATTAGAGCTGTTGAAAAAAATGCCAGTTATTTTTTAAAAATTCCTTGTGAAAAAATGTATGAAAATCCCATTTTTTTAAGTACAAAATTTTACCAAAAATGATTTTGTAAAACCCACAACCATTTTTTTTACTGAAAACTGAACCGAAAAATGAATAGTTTTCTTTTTGTTGTTATTGAAAGTTCAGAACATTTTTATCTAACTGAAAATTTGTTTGAGTTGCAAAGCCATTTTTGTTTAAAAAAAGAAGTTTAAGAGTTTCAGTCAGTTCTAGACATTAATTCTATTGTTGGTAGTTTGCATAATTCCTTCACCTCTCCCATCAAAGTGGCTAGTGCATATGTACTATTGCCCTCTACTGGATAAAATCAGAACAACTCAAACTGTTTGATATAAATCTGATACCTGAGTGTATTATTAATAGATAGTTAAGGTAAATAATGGAATAATAGGGTTGTTCTTTAATTTAAATGTTGGTAATCTGTTCTTTTAGAGTTAGGGGATCAGAGTTAATTGTGAAGTTCTGAGTGGGCACTGTGTACACCCCTGAGAGAACCCTCAAGTTCTTCCATGGTTACAAATGTATTATATATCAGTAAGCCTCCTCCAGAACTTTAGATGAAATTGATTAGTATATTGCAGAAAATGGTGGAAATTAATTTGGAGAAAATAAGAACTGATGTGAACCCTTTTTTAGAACTCAAACCTTTTATCATTTTCAAGAAAAATGTCCAAATGGTTTGTAACCTGCAAAACAGGCTAAGGCAATTCTGGGCTATACATACATATAGGCATAAGGTCATCGAGCCAGGAGATAATACTCCCTCCCTGGAAAACTACATTCAGTTTTGGGCACCAAATTACAAAAAAGATACCTACCAATTTGGAGAGAGTTCACAGAAAAAATATGACTCTAATAGATGACCCAGTAGATTCCTATGAGTATACAGTACTCAAAAGAGCTGCCCTTTGATTATTTTAAATTTGTTTTTTCCCTTTTGGTTCTCAGAAATGCAGGTGTTTATTCAGCAGCAGCAGCTACTATAAAATTACACCAGAGGTAGGCATTACAGCAGAGATCTTTTACAATAATTTTACTGTGGTACCTCTTCCCAATCATGTCCACTATAGTCATGGATTTGCCAGAATTTGATTTAAGGCAAGAACAGATGCCACAGAAGTGTCTTACAGACTGACATTTTAAAAAAAGATTTCAGTGATTTTTCCTGCCCACACTCCCTACACTTCACATAAAACATATAGGCAGGGCCGACGAGAGAGGGGGGAAGCCGGTACAAATTACCGGGGCCCGGCGGTCCGGAAGGGGGCCTGGGGCCCGGCTTCCCTCCCCTCGTCATCCCTGTTTAGCCGGTCTGCCTTTGCTGGGGGGCCCAAAAAAATTCCGGGCCCGGCTTCCCCGACTTCTCCCCCCTCTCATCGGCCCTGTTTAGCCGGTCTGCCCTTGCTGGGGGGCCTGAAAAAAATTTTCACCAGGGCCCAAACCTGCTCTCGTCGGCCCTGGTTGTCAAAGCTCACCAACTTTAATAAATGTTACTTTGAATCGCATTCAAACTAACCTGCAGGCAATGGTCTGGTCTCTCACTGCTTTGACCAATCTGGCATTTTCTGCTCACTATCGCACTTCATCTAAAACCCCCAGGACACCCTTCTTGGAGATTTCCTTCTTCTTGACGTTTCTTGTGACATCAGAGAAGGGTTTTGTCTTGTTTAAGATTTAAGATGATAGAATGTCTTCTTCCCTGAGAGTAGTCTTAGTGGCTTGTCCATGTGCCTGGAACCTAAGAAGCCAGTTCCCAGGCTTTCTGAGGTAACATCAAATTGCTTGGAACATTTTTATAGAATTTCTGTATCCATGTAATTAATGTTTCTCAGCATATTGTTTATGCATGGCAATGACTGAGGACAGATTGATTACCCAGCTATAAATCAATTGGATGGTGACTATGATACTATGAATTATATAAGGAAAGTACAAACAGTTTGTAAGAACATTAGGGGACCATTGTGATTTATACTTATCTGATCCACCTATCCCTAAACATTAACTTTTATTGTTAATATAAAATATTTCTACTGGGGATCAGGTGAAATCTGTTTATTCTAAACATTTTGGGCATGGATGTTTTGTTTAAAACTTAATTCCTAAAGTAGATTGGTGAAGTGTCCAACAGCCTGCACTTCCATGGCAAAAGCAGAAAGATGTTTCAGGGAGCACTGCATGCAATCTGACTTTGAGTCTGCAGATGAGTCCTTTATGTTTTTACTTTTAACATATTGTTGCCCCCATTCACTCACCTAGATAGCATCAAATCCCAGAAATACAGTGGATGACAGGAAGGACAATTTCCAATACTATTATTGTCCCTGCCATCAGCCATTGCAAGAAATAGAACATGTAAGATAGGCCCAATTGATTTTACTAATTCATTCCTGATAAGTTCTCCAGAGGGAGGAAAAAAATCTTGCAACATCCCTATCAATGTGAAATGGGGCAGAAGTCCTTCCCAGCTCTGTGCAAGTAAAAATTCCCACGTGTTTCCTGATAATGCTGGTGTATGTAAATTACCATCATCATTTTTTCCTCCTTCCTGGCAGCTTAAAAGATGTCAAATGAACAGTAAATGCTAGAAGACTCTTCTTTAATTCCTCCATTTCAGCACTTAATGTCGTAATTTCTAATTTGTGAATGGAAGCATTATCCAGTGATTATAGCAGAGGTTTGTTAGTTCTAGCTCTTGACTTCTATTCCCAGTGCTACCACTGACTTACTATGGGATCTTGGACAAGCCATGTCACCATTCTGTGCCTCTGTTCCCTCATCTGTAGGAAGGAAATGGAAATACTTAGCTTCATAAGTCCCAAGGGATCTGCTGATGACTTATCCAAGAGCACTTGAGTAACACCTCATATCAGTCTTTTCTCCAGGAATCCCAACATGCACAGTAGCAGTATTTAATCTAAGGCTGCCAAACAGGCAGCCGTCTTTGGGAGAAATATTACTCCTATTCTCCCATTTCCAAAATGCCATTTCCCTCTTGCTCTTAATTGTCTAATTATGTTTTTTTCAGGACTCTGGCAAATGTTCATGTGCCAGAGTGGCATTTCCATACATGTCTGTCACTCTGTGATGGATAGGCTCCCCAGATCTTGTTTTTTAATTCATTTTACATTCCTATCCCCCTGCTCCCCTACTAACTCCAGTACTGCCGTCAGGGCCAGAATAGCCCTAATAACTCAGGCTGACAATTGAGATGCCATTAAGTCTACATACTTCAATGAAATTGCCTCTTTGTTGTCTTCTTTCTGGGCTATAAAGATTCTTCATAGCTCACAGAATCCCATTCTGCTGTGGAGTCAGTTGCATTGCCCTCCACAAACTATTTCCAAGGCTAAGGTGATATTTTTCATGAGTCTGCACCACTGATGTCCAATAAATGTTACACGGGACAAGGAATACACTTTATACCATAGTTTTGCCCTCTGCAGTCCAGCTCACCATCCCCTACTAGATGGAATAAATTAGGTATGAATATCACTGCTGTTCCATGCTGGATGGAATTGGATTAGCATTTGTGGGCACACAGGTGTAGGTGAACAAGCTTACGTGCATGTGGGCATAGGCAAGTATCCATAAACACTTGAGGCGCTTGGGTGCTCTAATGGCCATCTGTGGATACTCCTTGGCATGATTTGGATCAGCAACTTGAACCCAGCCTCCTATCACCCAGAGGAGTGCTCCAGCCAGGATATTGGGTAGTCTGGGGTGGGTCCTTCTCGTGTTAAAGCTGTTGCACTTCATAAGAAATAATTAAATATTCATTGGGAGAGAATGACTCTGTAGATCTGGGAGGTTAGGGCCCTCCCTGAGGGATGTGGAGACCTGGGTTCAATTCCCTGCTCTGAATGAGGAAGAGTGAGGATTTGAACCTGGACT
This sequence comes from Trachemys scripta elegans, assembly GCF_013100865.1. NCBI lineage: Eukaryota > Metazoa > Chordata > Testudines > Emydidae > Trachemys > Trachemys scripta. The sequence goes on along the minus strand of NC_048301.1, from coordinate 70,042,911 downwards.
TTCCACAGCCTGGGTGACTGTGCTAACTACTGGACTATTGGGTACACAACAGCAGCAGCACAACCTCCTCTTGTGAAAGGGCTGACCTGTATTAAGTGCCTAAGTCAAGGAGAGGACTCACAGTTGTGAATCCAAGTGGAGAAAGGTGCCTTCCTCCAGCCCAGAATTAAATGCCTAAGTCCCTTTGAGGAGGCTCCTTCTCAGCATTTCCTACTGGCTAGGTTAGGTATCTCCCTGCTCAGTGTGCTGTCTCTGTCAATACCTTTATTAGGCATCTAAGTCTCCCCATACATTATATATGGAGCTTGGGCATCTAACTTGGGGTTGTGAATTCCGCTAGGCAGCTGGACACCTAAAAGGTAGGTGTTGCAGGGAGAAGTGATAGCACCAGAGCTGAATCTCTGTTTGAGCCTTTAGCTGTGTGTTGAACATGACACAATCCATGGACATTGCTGCTCCCCAGCCCTCTGTGAGTTCCCAAAGAAGCCTCTCCTAATTCTTAGATAGGTACTCCATACACTCTATCTTTTTCATAGAGATGAATCTGAAGAATTATTTGCAGAAAAGGAACTCACAAGGCAGTGAGATTTTAGAACAGGCTGAACTTGAAAAATCCAAGAAGGTGGCAGCCATGCTCAGGTCCCTCAGGGGAGGAATGGAGCAGGAAACAGGGATCCCTGTCACTAAAGAAGATTTTGATCAGCTAATTTACAAGTTTACATCCCAAAAGTCCTCCCTAGATTCCAAATTGGATGAAATTAAGGATGATGTCAGTGAAATGGGTGTGAGAGTGACTGGTCTGGAAACAGGCATGGGGGAGAGAGTGGAGACAGAGGCTACGATGCAAAATAGGATCCAAATCCTAGAATAAGGAAAGAAAGTGGAAAACACAAAGAATCGTGAAAAGAGAAATAACCTGTGGCTTAAGGGTCTCCCTGAAGGAGTGGCGGAGACCATGCTAAGAGAGAAGACCATGAGATTGAGATAGACAGAGCTCACAAAGCCCTGTAAGCTCCCCCCTTAAATTCCAATAGACATGATTTTGCGACTTCATTATTTTGTGCAAAAAGAGCAAATTTTAAGATGAGCTAGGGAGCTCTCTTCAGTAATGCTAGGGCATACTGATCTTCCAGGATCTGGTGGCCACCACTCTTAAAAAAAAGGGGGGGGGGAGCTAGCTTAAGTCACCCCAGCATTAAAGGAAGCTGATATAAGATACAGATGGAGTTTCCCCTTTAAGCTGCTCTTTACCCACCAGGGACAAACCTATGATATCAGAGTAAAAAAGAGGGGATTAGGACCCTCAAAAAATTAAACCTAATAGAAGGCAATCCAGACTCCTATGAGGACACAGACATTGAATCCACAAACCAAAATAAAGATTGACAATTAGTCAAACCTAGAAAGATCACCAAAAAACAGGAACAATAATGTCAAGAAAAAGACTCATAAAGTGACAGACATCCAGTCCCCAGATGGGATGGGATTAGCTACCTCCATGGCCCCATCCTGGACCCCATGGCGTGTCCTTTACAAGCCAGTGAGGGACATTCTCTTCTATGACACAAATGAAATGTATGGGACTATTATAAAGTATTACAACTGAGAGCAAGTCTAATGTTTCCATCTCTCCCTATCTCTAGCACTTTTGACTCCTACGAATCTCGGTCTTGCCCTCAGACATTCAGATGTGACTCCCTTTGGCTTCAGTAAGTACTGTTCCTATATATAGGAGAGAAGGCTTGAGAACAAAATGTTTTTGCCTGGTGTGAGATTAGACATGCCTTCTCTCTCTTCAATTTCAACTCAGCTTTCCTCTTTTATCACTGCTAGCCCTGAAAAATAATTGATTTAATTTTATGGTGTACATTAAGAATAGCACTAATATTTTATATGTTGCAGAAATAATTTTTAAAAATCCCCTCTGTAAAGTCGCTTAATGAGCTAGTCAGAAAAAGGAGCAAACATACAAGAAGGAGGAAGAGAATCATCATCTCATTTCCATCTTCAGTGCCAGTGACATATGCAAATTCCTGCCCTCCAATACACACACAATTTATCTGCAGAGGCTTTTGTTTAAAGGAACACTCAGTTTAACTGATGCACAGATTGTAGGTCTGATCAGAAAATATGTTTTAAATGTGTTAAAGGAAATATTTTTTAAAAATTAGGAAGTTTAAATGGAAGCAGTTTAAGAAAATATTTATACATGCTCCCCTGTTCTGTAAGGTGAAATACAGGAACCTTGTTCTATTGCTTGAAAAACAGAAAGTTAAACTATCCAAGCTGAATGAAAGAGTAAATTATATTTTAAGATGCATTCAGTTTAAATAGTTTAATATGCTTTTAATAACACAGGTAAGGATTATTTTATTATATTTTTTTTACCAGTGCTCCTTTTAATCTATTCAGTTTCCTCTCTCTAGCCCTAGTCTCTTTCCTCCCACTCTTAGGTTTCATAATGCATTTACAGCCATAATCTTTTCACCTAAATAATCCCTCATTTTCCCATTCTGAGAAGTAGTGTCTCAGCTGAAAAACTAAACCAGGCTGCTGCCTATAATGGCTCCCCAGGATGGGTAATCATCCGAGCTATGTGACATCCATTTATGTTGACCTTACTGGGACAGTAGAAGGGCAGTATTTAGTTCCTCCTTACTTTCTTTACTATCTCTTTTTCCTGCACAAAATTCTTCAGACCCATGTAATATATGGAATGATTTCCAGGAATCAAATCACAAACTTTTCAGAGCAGTCTGATTCTTGGGCTTGTGAACTCACTGTGCCATCAAACAGGAAGGAATCTTTCTTCATCATCCTCTCCCCATTCAGAACACACCGCTAGACTCTGACTGGGTGCTTTGTCCATGTCTATACCTATGCTAGCATCTCACCTCTCCATCATCAGGGTGACTGCTGCCTCAATTTCCCTCCCCTGTTGGTATGTTAAGGAAGTTTAGCCCTCCAGCAAATTCTGCAAAATCCTCCTCTTCCAAATAATAAGAATCCCAAGGAAAACCAAACATTTAAATGTCAAATCCAAAATGCAGGTCTTTCTAGTCTGCCAGTCTATAAACCTCTCTGAGGCAAATAAGAGTCCTACAGAACAGAGAGCTTAATAAAGGTCCAAACCCCTTTATCCTTTCATGCAGGGCTTACCACTCTTGATCCAGGGGTCCCAAAGTCTTGATCAAATGAAATGTACCATCCCCAGTGGCCTTCTATAGCCAGGGCCGGCTCCAGGCACCAGCCCACCAAGCTGGTGCTTGGGGCGGCACCTGGAGGGGGGCAGCGCAGCGCTCCGGCCCAAGAGCGGGGCTGCGATCGGGCTCGCTGCCCTCCCCCCAGCGCAGCCTCTGACCGCTGGGGAGAGCGGAGAACCCCGGCGGGGCTCGCCGCCCTCCCCTGGGGGGGGGTGGGGGTGGCGGGGGGCTTTTTTGCCTGGGGCAGCAAAAAAGCCAGAGCCGGCCCTGTCTATAGCCTTCTTCTGGGCCTTCTCCCAGGAATCTTTCAATATAATCTCCTCCCAGGCCCTTTGCCTGGAGAAACCCAGAAGCTTCTACTATTCCCTCCATGTTTCTCTGTTATGAGGGAAAGCTGTTTCTTTTACCCTGTCAAACTTCCCAGCATTCCTTGCTGACCCAAGCTCCAGCTCCTAGACCCCTTCTGGACTACACTCTCCAGAATCTTTCTATTCTGAGCCAGAGCTGGAAACAAAAATGTGCTGAACTTGGGCTGCCCATAAGGGGTCAGCACAGCTTTCAACAGTACCCTTTTTATTTGCTATTCACAAACATCCTTGCAAATGGTTTTTATTTGTATGACTATTTGGGGAATGCCTGTTTGAGGAATAGAAGGGGAATTATTCATGCACAAACAAGAGCATTCATTATTAGATATTTGTCATTCATTATAATTTTTTCCCTGTTTATAAAGTTTCAGTCTTCTAATGAGGGAGCAGAAAGAATACCATGTGATTTAAGTGCGCAGTTGTACACCATGATGCGTTGAAGTGAGCAGTTTGAGGACACTCCAGAAACAGAAATTTGTTTGCATAAATTATGTGATGAATACTTGAAAGCAAACATATTTGTGGAAATCAGGAGCTTTTAGTGAACAGTTCGCAAATAGAAACGGAGTGATTTCAGATAATTTATTTGCATCCAATAATTCTACCAGCTGTAATTACATCCCCTAAAGTGCATTGTAGCAATTCTGGGCATAGAGTTACAGGCTCGGTTCCTCAGCTACAGCCAAGGAGTGTTCAGCTCAGTTGAAGCGAGGGAGTACGAAAGTGACTTAATTACTATTTGTGTTACGATAGCTGCTAGAGGCTCCAATCAAAATCAGGTCCCCATTGAGCTGGGAGCTTTTCAGATATGAAGTAAGAGACAGTCCCCAAACCAGGAACTGATCCTGCAAGGTGCTGAGCATCCTGCCAGGTGCTCAATGCTCATTAAAGTAGGATTGGGCAGGCTCAGCAACTCAGGCCCGCCCAGAGGATTCAGGGGGTCTGGGGCAAACCAATTTCGGGGGCCCCTTCCATAAAAAAGTTGCAATACTATAGTAACAGGTATTTGGAAATGTAAAAAATAACCAGTGAAATACATTCAAAAATTAATTTTTAATAATTTGAAAATACACTAAATACATTATTTAAAAACGTTAAGTACTTTAATGGTATGTATACATTTGCAAATACATAATGGGCTGTCGCTGGGTGATGGTGATGGTTGGTGCCAATGGGCTCTCGCTGCCTGGGGGTGGCACTACTGTTGCCCAGGGCTGGGTGGGGAGCTGGGCTCTGGGTCGCGGGGTGCCTGGCTCAGAGGGACTGGGCTCAGAGTTAGGGGTCAGGGCTGTGGGGGGGATAGGGTCAGGGTGGTGTCCGGCTCAGAGGGGCTGGGCTCGGAGCTAGGGGTCAGGGCTGGGGGGGGATGAGGTCAGGGGGTGCCCGGCTCAGAGGGGCTGGGCTCGGAGCTGTGGGTCAGGGCACTGGGGGATGGGGTTAGGGGGTGCCCAGCTCAGAGGGGCTGGGCTCGGAGCTGGGGGTCAGGGCTGGAGGGGTGCCCGACTCAGAGGGGCTTACCATGCCGCTTACCCCCTCTCCCAGAGCCTCAACGAGCCGCGTCCAGGAGCTCCTGCCATTCGGCCCGCCGGAGCTCGCAGCCCCGCCGCCTTACCACGCGGCTCCAAGCGGGAGGACCTCAGTCCCTGCCGGAGCCACGCCGCTGCAGCGCTGTCCAGGGCCGCTCCTGGACGCAGCGCGCTGAGGTGTCGGGGGATGGGGGATGGTGAAGGCGGAGGTGGGGGGAGCCTCTGACATTCTCGTGGGGGCCCCTGCGGGGCCTGGGGCAAATTGCCCCATTTGCTCTCCCCTCTGGGCGGCTCTGCAGCAACTCAAACAGTGGATGGGAACAGCTGATGTGAGGAGGATAAGAGGAAAGGGGATGTGGAGGAGGGGGGAGGAATGGATGGAAAAGGGGAGAGGAGATGATCATTCAAAGAGATGGGCAGAGGAGTAAATGTAAGCCATATTTGACAGTCATGTGGAGGAAAGACTAGAATTGGTGGTTAGGATTTTGGTGAGTGGTGTGCTGGGGTAAAAGGAGTGGATAGACAGATAAAATGGTTCAGGATAATACAAAAGTTCAATCAACTAAGCAAAGTGAAACACCATCAAATATCTAAAGCATTTAGAGGAGAATAGGTATTTAGTAAATTAGGCATTTGGACCAGGTGTCAGTCAAAAGTGACAAGGTAATCTAATACTCAGTAGGGGAAGTGATTTAAGTGAATAAATCAATTGTTTGGGGAAGCAATGTGATCAAGTGTCAAACTGTCATTTAAAGTCAGTGGACCTGGGCAATCAGTGAAAACTGGAATGTTAACAGATGTAGTTCAGGTGAGAGTTACAAAGCAAGAGTGGAATCATGTCAGTTGCAGAAGTGGAAACATAGTACAGAGTCATATGCCCTTATCTCTTTATCCTGCTTTGGGGAGACAGAAAGATTGTAGTTTGTTCCATACAAGAAACGCTGGTCCTGGAGAAGAATAACTAATCTCCTTCTGGGGCTGTTCTGCCCTTCTGCTACCAGTGGTTAGAGCAGGCTTAAGACCTCTCTAATTTGGGCCACTGACAGCTGGCACAATAGGCTGTTCTAGCAGCCAGGGATCACCAAGGCAGAGGGAAAAACCTGTCCATACCTCTTGTACTAGCAGCCAGGAAGAGTGGTGGCATTCTTCTCTCTGTCAGAGGCCTAACATTTAGAGCACTTTGGTTCCATTAAACATACTGCAAGTGCCTGTTTGATTCTCTCTTCCCTCTGCTGATTTATTCCATTTAGTAAATGGATAGGCTGGAGTGTTTGTCTCCATGAATGTTATATCAACTTTGACGTGTTATGTATTTTATCAGGTGAAAACTCTCCTTAATATGTGCAATGAATTTGATTCCAGCTTGATCCAATCTTCCCAGGTGATGTATGCAGCTGTGATTCTGTGTCTGAATGATGGATCAGAGGGGTAATCTATCCCGATGGGACAGAGATGAGGCTAAGAGATGTATATATGTGAAAAGCTGAATTGTTGCTAGATTTATTGGCAAGGTAAGTAAAGCATTCAGCAAAAGTTCTATGACCCACTAGGGCCCCATAGCGCAGCATCAATACCAGTTGCAGTATAGCACTGAACAGAACAGACCTCCAGCACAAGCTCAATGATAGAAAGACATGGGAACTGGCAGGTTCCAGCTGACATGGGAGTTAACTCATACTCTCAGAACCACCCGAGTTTGCAAAATGTGTCTGGAAGTGTCATGAAAGCTGCATCTCTCATGGGATTTCTGGTGCTTCCTTCTTTCAGCCCACTCAGACTTAATGCTAGAGTAACAGCTCTTCCGCAATGCCACTGTATTAGGAAGAACATGGAAACATAATTTACTCTGATGCTAGTAATTTAGTTTAGTCAATTGAATGCTACTGACAGGTGCCAAGTAAAATCTATGGCACCGAGTCTCAGATCCCAGGCCAACTGACTTGGGTTTGTGGGGCTAAAAATAGCAGTGTGGACATTTCCCCTCATGCTGGGGCCCAGGCTCCAAGATCCTTCCCCGTTGATGGGTTTCAGAGCCCAGGCTCCAGCTTGGGTGGGAACATCTACACTGCTATTTTTAGCCCCGCATTTCAAGCCCAAGTCAACTAACCCAGGCTCTAAGACTCTGTGCTGCAGGGTTTGTTTGTTTGTTTGTTTGTTTGTTTGTTTGTTTTTACAGTGTAGATACAGTAACTCCTCACTTAAAGTCATCCTGGTTAATGTTTTGTTGTTACGTTGCTGATCAATTAGAGAACATGCTCGTTTAAAATTGTGCAATGCTCTCTTATAACGTTGTTTGGCAACCGCCTGCTTTGTCCACTGCTTGCAGAAAGAGCAGCCCGTTGGAGCTAGCCGGTGGGGGCTTTGAACCAAGGTGGACCGGCAGCCCCCCATCAGCTTCCCGCTCCCCTAAGTTCCCTGTGCAGCAGCCACCCAGCAGGCTATCAATTGCTGGTAGTTCAGCTGTCCCTCCCCGCACTGTAGGGTGACCAGATGTCCCGATTTTATAGGGACAGTCCCAATTTTTTGGGTCTTTTTCTTATATAGGCTCCTATTACCCCCCACCCCATCCTGATTTTTCACACTTGCTGTCGGATCAAGTGCCCCACTGCCATGTGCTGCTCCTACCCTCTGCCTTGGAGCTGCTCCCAGAGCCTCCCTCTTGCTGATTTAGAGCACTAAACTTATGTCAGGGTGTCCCCCTCCCCCCTGCTCCTGGCCCCCCGCTTACCCCATCTCCATAGAGTGGGTGGGGGGACACGACAGGGCTCAGGACAGAGGGAGCTTGCTGGCAGTAGCTGCCGTCTCAACTTGCTGATCTACTTAAAAAGGCAATGTACTTAGAGTGGTGTTAGTGTACTTAAAGAGGCAATGCGCATCTCTCTCTCAAACACAGGGTGTGTGTCTCTGTCTCTGTCTGCCATGCTGTCTCCCCTCCCTCCATTTGTGCTGCCTTGTAGAGTATGAGGCTACATTAACAACAATGTGCTAATCCTTGAGGGCTCAGCCGAGTGCTAGATTTAGCAGTAAGGCATTCCCTGGGAAATATCCCATCCTCTACCTCTACCTCTGACTTCACCACCTCAGCCAATCTTCACAATCATCATTTCTGTGTACAGTATTAAATTGTTTAAAACTTATACAGTGTGTGTGTGTGTGTGTATATATATATATATATATATATATATACACATATATATATAGTCTTTTGTCTGGTGAAAAAAATTTCCCTGGAACCTAACCCCTTCCTCTCCCCCCATTTACATTAATTCTTATGGGGAAATTGGATTAGCTTAAAATCATTTCGCTTAAAGTCACATTTTTCAGGAACATAACTACAACATTAAGCAAGGAGTTACTGTATACCCAAATAGACTGGCAAAACCTATGGAAAGGCACAATAGTGTCATCCCCTCAAACCAGGCCTGGCAGAATAGTTTCTGGGAATCAGAACTGTTCAGTCCACAGGATCCATTCAATCACTGACCATTCAGACAGAGAGCTAACTACGGTATTGGGGATAAATTTACAAAGAAATCTATGTGTGGTGACACTCAGCAACACATAAGCTTGTCTATAGGGGCCCAATCTAGCAGGCGAGGTCTGAGCATGATTACTGTATTGGGCCCCACAGCAAGTTAGGTGGAGAAACGCCTATCTCCTCTCAGTTTGTGCATTGCGCTGGGGCTTAGGTGCCCAGATACCTCGTGTGGGGCTGCAGTGTGCATGCCCAAAGCCAGAAACGTAAGCACCCAGAGAACTTCTACTGCAAAAATATAGCCACTGAGCAATTTTAGGCACTTACAGAGTTCAGGGGCAGCTGAGCAACAGTTTTTCAAATCTCAGTGGGGCCTGATTCTGGGATTTAGGTACATAAAGTGGCAGTTAGGCACCTATGTCCTTTTGTACATCTAGCCCTTGGTGCAGAATATGGGTGCGCTTAGCAGCTTTTAAATGTGGAATGTTGAAGAGCTCCAAGTTTAGCTTTTGCACTAGAAAATTAAGTGGTGGAAAGGGTTACATGCTGCAGACTGGCACAGTTCCAAACCATCAGTTTTTCTCCTGCAGCCCTTCACAAACCCATTTGCCTGTCTTCACCCCCATCCTCATAGAGTGCTTTTGTTGTCGTTTTGTTTCAACAAGTCACAAATTGCAGTCTGCAGAAATAAGAGTATTTTGTGTCATGCGTGTCACTGGTGTCAGGATGGTTTTTCCATATTCTTGTCAATGAAAAGAACAAAGGTGATTTGTGAGAAATTCTCCATCTTTGGATATAATGTGTTCCAGGCTTTTTATGAGAGCTTAGAGATATTTTCCGTTCTTTCAATGTTACTTTATATTCTTTATTTCATAGGGTGAGGAAAGGAGCAAGAGTGCTGAGTGTTGCTCACATGTCCCTGATGACCAAACCTGAAGTGTCTCTGCAAAAAGTGTTAAGTGGAAGGGGAGCTCACACCGCCCTTTTATTCTGACTGAAAAGGAAGTTGGGGGCAGGGTTCTTATAAAAGAACTGTTAAGCTTTGTGAGGGAAAACCATTTTCAGGCAAAACTGAAGATGTTTGAACACCCCCTGTACATTAGATTTCTCTGCTGTCATTCTCTGCTGTCCTGCCTTCCCACCACCCAGTCTCACAAGGGCCAATCTAAGGCATGATTTTGGTAGAAACAACTGCTGGTCATAACCAAACTGGACTGAATTACAGACAGGAACTGAGAGGCAAAAGGCTTGGGGTTATTTTAAAAATGGAAGTTGATCAAACTTTTCTGTGACCCTCAAAACTGGTTTGGATTTAGCTTGACAGTACAGACCAGTTATTTCTTCTGATTCAGTTCATCCAACGCTATTAATACTCTCAGTTTGACAACTGGGGGCTATGCAAATAGGAACAATGAAGGAAAAAATACTTTGTATAATAAGGTATAACTATAAGCAATGGGATGAAAATAAGAAAGGAAAAATTTAGGTTGAATAGCAGGGATTTTTTTTTTTAATGAGATGAATTAGGCTATGGAAGAGTCTCCCTAGGGAAGTTCCATCACTGCACACATTTAAAACTAGACTGGACAAAGCACTTCTAAATACATGAATGAACCATCTTGCATTAGATGGTTATATAACTTCATATTTTCCCCTCATCTCTGGATCCTATGATTGAACAGAGGAGAACTAAGCATTGCTTAAATGCAGGGAAATTGTTTCCAGACTAGCTGCTCAACAGGACTGGCTGTTTGGCCTGGGGTAAAACCTTTGTATCTATTTTAATTAAAATGAAAATTAAGGTCCAACCTCTTTTTAAAAAAGGATACTACAGTACACTTCAGTAAGGTTATTTTATATTAGAGAGGGGAGAAAAAGCATGGTCTATAGGTGAAAGTGCAGGTCTGAGGATTCAACAGGATTCCGCTTCTTGCTTCCAAAGGACCAATACTGGTGTGTCAAAAATTATCCCTAATTGGTGAACAAAATAATATTCCACCTATCACTTCCTTCTGGAGTCTTTAAAAAAAGTGGAGGTCGGGGAGACAGCTGCTGACTGGCTGTGAGATAGATGCACTGGAAGGAGTGAGCTTCACCATTGTGGCTGCCACCCCCACCATTTCCTGGGACTCACCAGGACACCACTGGAGTCTTTGACATCCTGATCCTGAGAAATATCTTGACCAGACTGGGCCAGAGAGAGGGACCCAGATGACATCATCACCTCCAGCAGTTCTGGCTAACTCCTGAATACCATCTGGGATGTGAGACTTTGGTTCATGTTGTCACCTCTTCTTTCATGTGTCCTTTTACTTTTCTGACCTTACTTCTCCTTTTTCCTCTCTCTCTCTTTATGCCTTCTGTTTAATAAAGGTCTGGCTTAGCTGGCCAAGTCTGCATGTTTTGCAGTACTGCTGCAAGCCTTTGACCAGTGAGGCAGCTAAAAGCAATACCCTGAACAGCCCAAAACTAGTACAAGTTTGCCCAGTCTCAGAGTGGCTGGTAAGACCTTATGCTATGCCTGTGCCAGCAGTAAGGTTGCAAGTGAGTGCTAATATCTCAAATAAAAGTTGCATCTTCTTTCTTTGCTGTTCTTTTCTCTCCCCTTGCGTGCATTTAGCTTGTTTTGCCTTCTAGACAACAGGATTGGACTTTACCAATGACACCTCCAGATCATCTCAGCTAACTTTTTCTTTTCCCAAAAAGGATAGTTATTGCCATATTTAATACCATCTACATGACTGTTGTTGTAGTCATGTTGGTCCCAGGAGATAAAGAGATAAAGTCGATGAGTAAATACGTTTTATTGGACCAACTTCTGTTGGTGAAAGAGACAAGCTTTTGAGCTACACAGCGCTGAAGAGGAACTGTATGTAGCTTGAAAGCTTGTCTCTTTCACCAACAGAAGTTGGTCCAATAAAAGATATTACCTCATCCATCTTGTCTGTCTAGGGTGGGATGGTTGATTTACAGGGAAGTTGAGTGAACCAGGTGGAGGGGTGGGGCGGAGGGTTCATCAAGGAGAAACAAACAGAAGTTTCACACCGTAGCCTGGCCAGTCACAAAACTCGATTTCAAAGCTTCTCTGATGCGCACCGCACCCTGCTGTGCTCTTCTAACCGCCCTGGTGTCTGGCTGCGCGTAATCAGCGGCCAGGCGATGTGCCTCAACCTCCCACCCCACCATAAATGTCTCCCCCTTACTCTCACAGATATTGTGGAGTGCACAGCAAGCAGCAATAACAACGGGGATATTCTTTTCGCTGAGGTCTGAGCGAGTCAGTAAGCTGCGCCAGCGCGCTTTTAAATGTCCAAATGCACATTCCACCACCATTCGGCACTTGCTCAGCCTGTAGTTGAACAGGTCCTAACTACTGTCCAGGCTGCCTGTGTATGGTTTCATGAGCCATGGCATTAAGGGGTAGACTGGGTCCCCAAGGATAACTATAGGCATTTCAACATCCCCAACGGTTATTTTCTGGTCCAGGAAGAAAGTCCCTTCCTCCAGCTTTCGAAACAGACCAGAGTGCCTGAAGATGCGAGCATCATGTACCTTTCCCGGCCATCCCATGTTGATGTTGGTGAAACGTCCCTTGTGATCCACCAGGGCTTGCAGCAGCATTGAAAAGTACCCCTTGCGGTTTATGTACGCGGTGGCTTGGTGCTCCGGTGCCAAGATAAGGATATGGGTTCCGTCTATAGCCCCACCGCAGTTTGGGAATCCCATTGCAGCAAAGCCATCCACTATGGCCTGCACGTTTCCCAGAGTCACTACCCTTGATATCACCAGGTCTTTCATTGCCCTGGCAACTTGGATCACAGCAGCCCCCATAGTAGATTTGCCCACTCCAAATTGATTCCCAACTGACCGGTAAAACTGTCTGGCGTTGCAAGCTTCCACAGGGCTATCGCCACTCACTTCTCAACTGTGAGGGCTGCTCTCATCCTGGTGCTTCAGGGCAGGGGAAAGCAAGTCACAAAGTTCCATGAAAGTGCCCTTACGCATGCGAAAATTTCGCAGCCACTGGGGATCGTCCCACACCTGCAGCACGATGCGGTCCCACCATTCTGTGCTTGTTTCCCGGGCCCAGAATCGGCATTCCACGGCATGAACCTGCCCCAGTAACACCATGATTTGCACATTGCTGGGGCCTGTACTTTGTGAGAGGTCTATGTCCATATCAATTTCCTCATCACTCTCGTCGCCGCGCTGCAGTCGCCTCCTCGGCTGGTCCTGGTTTTGCTTTGGCATGTCCTGGCTCTGCATATATTCCAGGATAATGCGCGTGGTGTTCATAGTGCTCATAATTGCCGCGGTGATCTGAGCGGGCTCCATGATCCCAGTGCTATGGCATCTGGTCTGAAAAAAGGCGCAAAACTAGTATCTGACAGAGGGAGGGAGGGGCAAGTGATTACATGGCGTACAGGTACAGGGAATTTAAATCAACAAAGGTGGCTGTGCATCAGGGAGAAACACAAACAACTGTCACACAGAATGCCCCCCCCCCAAAGATTGAACTCAAAACCCTGGGTTTAGCAGGCCGTTGATTTCACGGAGGGAGGGGGAAGCAAATGAATACAGAACAAATCTATTTTTTACATCTTAAGCTGGCAGACGACGGTGCAGCATGACTGATAGCCCTTGGCATCTTCTGGGTGCTTGGCAGAAAATACTGGGCACTTGGCAGAAAATAGCATACTACGACTGATAGCCATCATCGTCGAGACTGCCCAGGTGCCCATGATTGACAGCCACTGCAGTACGATGACGACGGATACCAAAAGGCAAGGGGCTGCTATTGTGTGAAATGCAGCCCCACGTCTGCCAGCCCCACGTCTGCCGGCACCCAGAGGACATATGGTGACGGTGAGCTGAGCTGAGCGGGCTCCATGCTTGGTGTGGTATGTTGTCTGCACAGGTAACCCAGGTAAAAAGGCGCGAATCGATTGTCTGCCGTTGCTCTGACGGAGGGGGAGGTGCCTGATGACACGTACCCAGAATCCCCCGTGACACTGTTTTGCATCATTCAGGCATTGGGATCTCAACCCAGAATTCCAATGGGCGGCGGAGACTGCGGGAACTGTGGGATAGCTACCCATAGTGCAACGCTCCGGAAGTCGACGCTAGCCTCGGTACTGTGGACGCAGTCCACCGACTTCATGCATTTAGAGTATTTTATGTGGGGACACACACAATCGGCTATATACAACCGATTTCTATAAAACCGGCTTCTATAAATTCGACCTAATTTCGTAGTGTAGACATACCCTAAGAGACTGTGAGACAGGGTTTTTTTTCCCTTCTAAAAACTCTACAGTTAAAGGAAAGAGACTAAGGAATATTGTTAAACTGAAAGCCTTACCACTTTATATTTCAAATGCTTTAGCTGATTTTATCTCTTTATTGTATCTTTAATAAAAGTTTAAATAGCTGGGGTGTTAAAATGGTGTGGGTGTGTTTGTCATGGTACTAAGCAGGCCAAGGTCTCTGTTCGCAAACACCCGAATTTTGTTTGAAACTGTTAATGTTGTGCAGTAACAGGGTCATAGTAACATCTTTGACTCTCGGGCCCATTTTTTCCATCAAAATTAATACAATAACATTTTTCTTAATCTCTCTCTCATAGCTGAAAAATATGGATCAGTTCAAGAATTTGGGCAGCATCATCTCAAGTGACAGTTTCCTTGATAAGGAAATTTCCTCCAGAATTAGTAAAGCGAGCCAGGCTCTTGGCCGACTCCGAACAAATGTCCTTAACCAACACAATATTCGTGTCTCCACCAAATTGAAGATCTACAATGCAGTGGTTCTAACATCTCTCCTGAATGGATCTGAGATGTGAACTCTTTATAGATGTCACATTAAACAGCTTGAGCAATTTCACATGTGCTCCCTCCGCTCAATAATGAGCATTTGCTGGCAGGACAGAGACCAATATTAAGGTCCTTGAAAGAGCAAACATAACCAGCATTGAGGAAATGCTACTGAGAGCACAACTTAGGTGGAACGGACATTTACGCAGAATGGAAGACCACCGACTCCCAAAACTGATCGTGTATGGGGAGCTGAGACAGGGCAAAAGAAAGAAGGGTCATCCATATAAGTGCTTCAAAGATAATCTGAAGCGCAGTCTCCAGTGGGCTGGATCAATATCAAAGAACTCAAGAAAATGGCTCAGAATAGGACTCACTGATGGTCTCTGACAAGATCGGCATGTAATAGGTTTGGGCAGGATCGACAAAATCATCTCCAGCAGGGCCGGCTCTTGGCACCAGCTAAGGAAGCAGGTGCCTTGGGCGGCAAATCTAAAGGGCGGCACTCCGTCTGTTCTTGGGGCAGCACTCCGATTTTTTTTTTTCTTCTTCTTCAGTGGCAATTCGGCAGCAGCTTTTTCATTTTTTCTTCTTCAATGGCACCGCTGCGGCCACTTTTTTTTTTCTTTGCTTTGCCACTTGGGGCGGCAAAAAAGGTAGAGCCAGCCCTGATCTCCAGGCTGCACGTAAAAGATGCCACAGAGTTGTATCATCAAACATCATAGATATGGACTTCCCATGCCCTCAGTGCAGCTGACTTTGTGCATTAGGGTTCGGACTTCAGAGTGATATGTGTAGCCATAGATGAGATGTGTGACAATATCATCATTATGGTCAGTGATGGACTATCAATAATCTCTCTCAGAATATGAGAGCAAGAGTTCAATCAATGAAACTGAAAGGTAACAAAAGTTTTTTTTTTTTTTACACAATGTATGATTAAACTGTGGAACTCATTCCCACAAGAAATTATTGAGGCCAACCTCTTAGTAGGATGCAGAAAAGGACTTTACATTTACATGGAATATATCGAAATTTACATAATAAGAAAAATGTTTACGTGGTTTATAAACTTTAATGCACCAGGGACAAGTCAGTCACTAACTGATGAGAGTTAGGAAGAAACTTTCCATGTGGGCAGGTTATTCCATAAATGTCCACTTTTGGATTTCTTACATCTTCTTCTGAAGCATCTGGTACTGGCCACTATCCAAGACAGAATGCCAGACAGATGCCTCGCTGGTGTGATCCATTATGCCAATTCCTGTTCATAGATTAGTCTGGCCTTTTTTCTTTTGTTAAAACTTTATATGCTAAGGATAAAGATAAAAATATCACAGATGCTTTACTTATAAAAATGCAGAGTGATATTGGTTAATTTTGGACCCAGGGTGGTGCTTTTGAGCACCAGTCATATGCATGTTGTCTGTTCTTCCATTAGAGATAATTAGCTTACAGCCACTGTTCTGTAATGCATGGTGAGTATTAAAAATATACTCATGGCACAAGGCATCCATTCTCCCCATACCTCTATCCTGATTGGCATTTGATGAGCCATCATAAGGGAGGTAAAAAGAAAGAGGAAAGACGAGAAGACAGAGAGAAAAAGGGCATGGAAGGGCAGGAAGAGACTGGTCACTAGCTCAGCAAGTAATTTTTTTTCCAAGCTCTCTGAGTTATAATTTTCTTCCTCACAGTTTTCAAGTATTAAAGTTAAATAGGCAGAGAGCTAATGTGCATTTATCTAAAGAGGTAATATGAAAAATTTACAGGATTTTACTCCTGCTATCTGGAGACATTAGAATAAAAAAAAAAAAACCTTATGGAATTACCCCAGAGTTAATGAGAGTTGAAATGACAGGCTATTGACTTAATTCTCAGTCCTTATTTTAGGAATCGCTCTCCCCTAAATATCTTTCCTTTACCTTGGGATTCAAGAACTGCAAATTCTAGGAATCCTTCCAGTGTATCTCTTGTTATGTTTTGTAATGTCCTTCACAGTTTTCAAGAGCATTTAATGCCTCCCCACTACTATAAATGAAACTCATTCACCACCCCACCGCCCCGACACATTGGGTTGCCATGTCACTGTAATTTATTTTATTTTTCTGTTTAGAAAAATATGAGCCTCAAATGATACTGAAGCTCCATTGTGCTAGGTGCTGTACAAACAGTTAGAGGCTGTCTATGCCTGGAAGAGCTTGCAGTTTAAACAGAAAACACAAAGAAAGCATGGAAAGAGCGGGGCACAGAGAAAGGAAGTGATTTGTCCAGTCACACAGCAGGTCAGTGACATACTCATTACTAGAACTCAGATCTCCTGACTGTAAATACTTGTAATAATGATTGTTCTACTACGTTATTGGTCTTCCATTCGCTTCCCTTTGTGTTGTCCAGATACTGAGAGTTTACACCAGGGGTCGGCAACTTTTCATGTGCCGAATCTTCATTTATTCACTTTAATTTAAGGTTTTGCGTGCCAGTAATACATTTTAATGTTTTTAGAAGGTCTCTTTCTAGAAGTCTATAATATATAACTAAACTATTGTTGTATGTAACGTAAATAAGGTTTTTAAAATGTTTAAGAAGCTTCATGTAAATTAAAATGCAGAGCCCCCTGGACCAGAGGCCAGGACCCGGGCAGTGTGAGTGCCACTGAAAATCAGCTTGCATGCCGCCTTTGGCACGCGTGCCATAGGTTGCCTACCCCTGGTTTACACCAATGGGTGAAGTGCAGTTTTTCTGGAAGATGATTCTATGACAAATTTATTTAATTGTTTTTCGATTAACTGGAAGACTAACCTCCCTGAGCATGGAGAATGTGTGTTTAATGGTCTATCTTGTTGTCAGATCATGTAAAGATCTGGGTTACAGATGGAACGGTGTTTTTAAAATGAAAACATAACTACAGGGCCCCACGCTTTAATTGCTTTTGTAGGCCAAACTCATTGCACACACCATGGATTCCTAGCAGTCCTCCATTCACCCACAAACTCCATGTATAATAGTTAAGCTTGTATAATTTGTTGAAATATTTATTTTCTTTTTGGTTGGGTGTGCCTCTGTGCTACAGACTTCTGCTAGCATAGCTATGTGTGTGAGAGGTGTGATCCCAGACTAACATAGAAATGCCAGCAAAAGTCTATAACTATATTGGCAAAACTGGGCTGCTTTTATAAGTATAGCCTGCTTCACTTGTGGGGGCGTGGTACAGCTTTGCGTCCACACTGGGAGTACTTTGCTGGTAGAGTATACTTGTATTTCTATATAAGGGCTTGTCTATACCGGCAATTTACGGCACTGCAACTTTCTCACTCAGGGGTGTGAAAAAACACCCCCCTAAGGGCAGCTAGTTTCAGTGCTGTAAAGTGCCAGTGTAAACAGTGCACCAGTGCTGGTAGCCGTGCTCCCAGCGCTGGTAGCTACACCTCTCGTGGAAGTGGTATTTTTAGAGCGCTGGGAGATCTCTCTCCCAGCGCTCTGCTGTGACTACACAAGCCACGTTAAAGCACTGCCGCAGCAGCACTTTAGCGTTGCCAGTGTAGACTAGCCCTCAGTAAAGCACTCCTGGTGTAGAAATAGCCTGGGAGAGAAGTCATTCAAGGTGTCAACATTTTAAACTCAATTGGGACAAAAGACTGGGCTGAGACGGGGGAGGTTATTATGCTGCAGGTGTTAATGGCTGTCTTCAACCAGTTTTTTTGATCTATAGACAATTGGAGAGCTGGTTAAAGCTGCGGGCTCTGCTAACCAGCTGCAAAAGGGTCCCTGTGTTTCCGGTTCCCCCGTTCCAGTTTTCAGACCTTCGCCCTAATTAATAGTATTCTGCCCATTGATGCCTTGAGCATTTCCTGAAATTTTGGAATTGATCAGATCTGGTGTTGAAAAGTTATCATGCTACATACACACAGACAGGCCGAGAAATGCCATCAATCTTAGTGTAGGCCAGGGCCTTGCTTCACTGAGTCAGCAATGAGAAGCCCAGTTACCAGCAGATAAAACCATTTCAGACGGGTGAGGTACCTGTGGAAATTAGGTAAATAGGTGGAGGGGTTGAATGACAGAGCAAATTTTTGATCTGACCTCTTGTTTCTGAAGGGCTGGGTTCAGCTACTGTCTCAGGTCACATGAGTTTGATGGTTGAGCAAATAGATGAGAAGCTGATTTGTTTTTATCCTTTTAGAGAGGATATTAGTACCGCAGGTGAGGGGGGTGAGAAGGAGAAAGAGCTAGAGATGGGTGCAGAAAGGTTGAGTATTCACTAATTACTTGGAGTCTGTAGTTTCCCTCACCAGACTTCAAATAAACTAGACCCAATATGGAGTGTCTATACTGTTAGGAAAGGGGCAAGGGGTTTCCTTGAGAGGTTAAAAAAGATGAGTCATTGTAGTGATTCTACTGTGTTTGGCTCTTTGTTTGATATCTTTAGCATTTGTGCAAATAGGCAGTCGGAATATTGAAAATATTGAATTTTCTTCTACAAGAAGCTATTCGGGAGGGAGCTGTCTATTTAAAGAGAGTGTCCTAATTTTATGATAGATTTATAGATTTCAAGGCCAGAAGGGATGACTGTGATCATCTAGTCTGACTTCCTGTATAACACAGGTCATAGAACTTCCCCAAAATAATTCCTGTACCTAGAGTATATCTTTTAAAAAGACACCCAATCTTGATTTTAAAAGGGTTAGTGATGGAAAATCCACCATGACCCCTGGTAAGTTGTTCCAATGGTTAATTACTCTCAGTGTTAAAAATGTATGCCTTATTTCCCGTCTGAATTTGTTTAGCTTCAACTTCCAGCCATTGGATTGTGTTATGCATTTCTCTACAAGGTTGAAGAGCCCATTATTAAATGTTTGTTCCCCAGGCAGATACTTTATAGACTGTAATCAAGTCACCCTTTAACCTTCATTTTGTTAAGTTAAATAGACTTTATGAACTCAATCAATCACTGTGAGACATGTTATCTAATCCTTTTATCACTCTTGTGGCTCTTCTCTGAACTCTCTTCAATTTATCAACATCCTTCTTGAACTGTGGACACCAGAACTGGACACAATGTTCCAGCAGTAGTTATTTCCAGTAGAAAATGACCTTTCTACTCCTACGTGAAATTCCCGATTGCTCTGTACCAGTGACATGTCCTCTTCCTTATTTACCACTCCCTCCATTTTTGGGTTGTCTGCAAACTTTATCAGTGATTATTCAGATTTTATGTTTTCTTCCAGATCATTAATAAAAGTTTTCAATAGCACAAGGCCAAGAACTGATCCTTGTGGTACCCCCACTAGAAACACACCTGTTCAATGATTCCCCATTTACAATTAATTACATTTTGAGATTTATCAGTTAGCCATTTTTAATCCATTTAATGTGTGCCATATTAATTTATATCTTTCTAGATTTTTTTTAACCAAAATGTCATGCAGTACCAAGTCAAATGCCTTCCAGAAATGTAAGAATATTACATCAACACTATTAGCTTTATCAACCTAACTTCTAAATAAATACATATAAGAACTCCTTGGTGGAGATTCATTATACTATGCCAAATCAAACATAAGAGGAAGACAGAATGGATGATTCTGGGAATTGGGAATAGGATAAAGAAGTTTACAAAACAAGAATACACTACAGTACAGCCCTATATAAAGATAGGTCTATACTTGGGATGGCATATAGAGTACAGATCCTGCACGAACTAGCATGGGTATAAATAGCAGCATATACAGTGAGGAATGGCTTAGGTGAGTAGAGTAGATTAGAGTGCCCTACATGCCTGAACCCTAGCATATAGTAGAAGATGTGTCCTACATGACTCTCTCCGTGCCCAAGCAATGCCCCCCATAGCTATACTAGTTTTAGCAGTGTAGTGTCCAACTGCTTCCCTGCTGCCAGAACCTTTCCCTGCTGCCTCCCCCTTGCCAGGGCCTTTCGCTCTCTCATGTAGCTACACACCACAGTGAGCGTGGATGCAGCCTGCCTTTCACTGTGGCATGTGGCTATACATGCCCTGAACACTGCCACAAGTGTAGACAAGGTCTAAAAAAGTATTTCATACAATCTTTATTGCAAAATGCCTAACAGAATTCAAAAAATACAACAAAGTACTGTGTCTAGAGTTTAAATTATAGAAATCAGTAGTTTAAAGACACTGGTGAATAAGTTAAAATATTCAGTCAAAAGGCTCATTAACAATGGGAGAGAGAAATTAAGAGGCATAGGAAAGAGAGAAGGCTTTGTTCTGAGATGAGATTTAAAATGAGCTAGCGAGTCAATGAGGCAGAGAGAGATAGGAAGGGTGTAACAAATGGCAGAAACTGCAAGGGAGAACCAAGAGTGGAAAAATTATATTATATGAAGGGTCAGAGAGGATGCAAGCACTGGATAAAAGGAGGGAGTGAAATCATCTGAAGCAAGTTCATGAAGGGTTATAAAACACAGGTGCCTGTTTTGAACTAAAATAAATGGGGAGCTACTGGAATTGTTTGGGGCTGGGGTAGTGCCTTTTGTTAATTATAAAAAGGCCAGCAGCAAAATTCTGTACCTTCCAGAGTCAGAAGAGTTGGAAGTCAGGGAAGCCATTGAGAAGGGAGATAGAACATAGAAGACGAGATGGAGGCTTGGAGAAGGATTTCAGCAGAGGTGAAATCTAGGCAGTAGTATACACAAATATTGTAATGCAGTTCGAGTAAGAGATTCAGGAGATGTGGGAGGATAAGCAGAGTATTTAGATTGACACCTAAATTAGAAACAGTGGCAGCCAAACAGGAAATCTGGGTCAAAAAGGGAAATAGATGTGATGGAGTGGTACTGGTGGGTACTCCCCTTGCCGAAGAGAAGCACTTTTGTCTTTGAGACACATAGCTGAAAGAGACTGAAACAAAACAAGAGAGAGAATGGACAGCTAGAAATCATGAAAGGTGTCAAAAGATATGCATAGCTGAGTATCAACATTATAAAAGTCATTGCTAGGTCATTAGTTTGAATCTAGTCCATGTCAGCAGTGTAAGAGTTATTACATAGGGCACCGAATAGCCATGTTGTAAAGTAAGTTTGTCATCTTAGCCCCATTCTTTTTGTCCGTATCATAATAATATGCCACTACAATTGGCACTAAGAAAGATCAAGGACTGAACAGAATTGGAGACTGGTGAGGACTAATAAAAGCAAATGGTTCTTGTGACCCCTGGCCAGGGGTGAAAGTAATTTAAAAGTCTTACCAGTATGGGGGCCCGGCTCCGGGCCCCTGGGAGAGGCAGGGCCTCGGGCAGAATGGGCGGGCAGGGGTCAACTTGCCCCAGCCAGCCCTTCAGCACTGCCTGGCCTGCGCTGCCCGGGACTCGGGCAGCAATTTAAAGGGCTTGGGACTCTGGCCGCTGCCACGGTAGCAGCTGGGAGCCCTGTAATCTTTTAAATCGCCGGGCCCCAGGGCAGCTGCCCCTTTTGCTCCCCTTCTCAGCAGCCCTGGAGGCAGGGCCACCGATGGGGGGACAAAAGGGGCAGTGACATTAAAGTGTTGCAGCGGCAGCGCTTTAATGTCAGCTGTGTATGGGCCCATACTGGCGGCCACTTCTTACCGGTACGCTGTACCAGCCCACTTTCACTTCTGCCCCTGGCCAGGCAAGGGCTAGTGAAAATTGTGGCTAATCCACATTTTCTCTGGAATAAGTTTACGGGGCACCAGCTGTGATACACACTTGTGATATTACACTTTTTTTTTGCTCAGCAATAAAAAATATCTATGTAGTATATCTGGGAATCATCCCATTTCATTTTACACAGCATTTATGTTCAATTTAATTAAAATTGTTTAATTTAAATGAAAAATTGAGTTTCACTGAATGATTTCACAGAGGGAAAGGAACTGATTCTGCCACATTTTTGTAAACATAGTAGAATCTTACTAATGGATTCCAAGTGCTGCCTTTCTATGCATCACCATTGGGATGGAGAGCCAAGATTAATTATTGAGGGAACAAAGCACCCATGGAGGTTACTCACCACTACTTCCCCTTCATTTTTAAGCCCTAGTGGGCAAGGCCACAGTATTTTCTGGGAATTTTATTCTTCCCCTAATTTAAAGGAGCAAAAATACTGAGCGGCAGCTTTTGCAGCCAATACTGCATCGATGCAATTTCCTAATTTTGCTAGGAAATGCACAAATTAATGCTCTCTGTATTGGCTATTTGTCTTTTGGGATAAGCTGCTGTAGTTAATCCTTTTGATGCTGGACCAAAGTTCACACTTTTCTGCTGACACTGTGACTTAAAAGACTTGGGGGCAGATCTCCAGCTACTTTAACTCCAGCTGCACCACTCAGATAAAATAGAGCGAATACACAGCCTCCTCTATGTCCAGGGCAAGGAGGGGATAATCATCTGGACACGTGGATCTAGCCTATTCATTTTCACTGAACAGAGCACCCAGCAGATTTGGGGAATGAGGTTGAATCTCTTCCTGGCACCCAGCAAATTCCCGGATCTGTCCTCTGGATACCCAGCACCTAGCCTCTGGGAGCTGGATGCACACCACTAAGTACATAAAATCCAGTCTGTGCAGGGGCCTGGTGGGAGCATGTCCACCTGGAATGCATTGTTTACTACATTCAAGGTTATTGAAAGGACAGCTGCCAAACACAGAACGCCCTGCACACTGGGAAGCTCAGTACATTCTTATCTACCAGTTACACACCATTCAACTTATTTGGGGAATAGAGACCCATAACAGCAAAGCACACATCACCTAGCCTATTTAGAGGCACAGGGGGGGACCTCTGCCAGACACATAGCACTTAGCATGTTTGAGAGCCATTGGGGCACTTTCACCAGATACATTTGGGTGTGGATGGAGAGTGCATGCAATTGCCAGGCACAGAGCATCAGATGTGATTCCAAATCACAGCAGACAGGATAAAAATGTAGAAGGGATATAAAATCCCATGGTTCAAGGCATAAGTCGCCACCTGATCCTCAGGGGTTTGGAAGAAACTTCCCTAAGGTCAGATAATTATTTAATTGTCCATTTGTTATGGCATCTCTTGAGAAATGTTGATGATGCTTTATGGTTCCAAGAAAAAAGAAGAACAAGAACTTCCCACTGACACAGTACCAATAAAGTGTGAACATTACTCTAACACTATCGACTATAGTGAGAAGGTCCAGAAAGTCTCATTAACTGTACAAATCATGTGTTCATTGTTCTCCAATACACTGACAGGTATCCATGAGCAGTAGGTGAGGGAGGACAGGCAGTATAACACAGACTCTGACATGTCCTGTGTTTGCTATACAAAAAGCATTTGCCAAGTAATTGTCCTCCCACAGTTTAATTGCCATCCCATGGCTCTGCAGAGATTTTTTTCTCTTCTCTGTGCAGCTTGAGAAGGAGTTTTGCGGGGCTTTTTTCTTCAATCCGAGCTCCCCAGCAAGAGCTCCTTCAGTTTAACATGAGGAGGTTGCTACAATCAGGCAGCCAGGCAGGGAAAGTGCATTTATGCCCCATGCTGGATCAGGAAATTGTCCTCCTCTGGCTTTTAATGGGATAGTTCTCCAGCTGTTCCATGATTATTGAGGACAATAAGGGCAGTGGGATACTTGGAATATTTGTAACTTTTATTTTTTTCCCTCTCTTTTCCTGGTGCATTGAAAATACACACACCAATTCCCTATAAGGATCTTATCCTCATTGCATTTAAATAGAAGAAACATGATGTGACTATTATATTTTATTCAAAAATATTCTGTGAACCTTTTTCTCTTACAAACCTTTATGCTTCTGCATGGCATTTCAAAGAATAATTTCTCTTCTCCATATACTGTATTTTTTTCAAATACATGTATTTCAAAACAGAATCATATGCAGAAGGTGTAAAGAGGCAGTGGGTCTTTAGTCTTCAGTGAGGGCACATGAGAGTGGTGGTAGTGGGAATGCAGCTAGGAAAGGTGGGGGCCAGTAGTTCATATCAGGAGGCTAGAGGTAGGGATGGAAGTTTCTGACTGATATGTAGAGGATAAGCAGGCATATCAGATCATCTTTAGTCGTTATGAGATAAATAGGCTGGAATACAAAAGGTGCTCTGGCTAGTTGTTGGAGGGTGGACTGGGTTATGGGGACACAGTTAAGGTTTGTGGTGGTCTGTGATGGGGTGTTCACCTCACACCAGCCCCTGAAGGGGTTAAGGTAGCTAAGTGGGCCAATTAACTGCCTAGGCTGCACCTGAAGAGAAGCCAGGGAGCAATGAGGACTAATTAAAGGATGACGCTCACCTGAACGGGGGCTTGTATTGAGCCAGGTAGCTGAGGGAAGAAAGGGGCTATAGTGAGGAGATCTGCAGTCACTGTCTCTGAGGTTAAGGAGAAAAGAGAACTTGACCTGGAGGGATGGGCATACCCAAAAGAGGATGGAAAAGGAGCCTGGCAGAAGCAATGTAAGAAGCAGTCCAGGGAAACGGCAGCAAGGTGTGGGACCATGCAGACCTTAGCTGTTGGTCATAGGGTCCCTGGCCTGGAACCCAGTATAGAGGGTGGTCCTGGGTTCCTGTACCAGCCACTGGGGAAGTGGCACCAACTGAGGGGCAATGAACTGGAAGACTGCCTGGGACAGTTTATACAGAGAGACTATGGTACACAACACACATACACCCCACCCTCAGAAGGGAAAAGCTACAGTGACCTAGCAGTAGGGGCCAAGCCACAAAGCAGGAGCCATCAAGTCCTGAGAGAAAGATGGAGTGAGCACCTGCAGGAAGGGTCATCAGACTGGCAGAGCTAATCCTCAACCATGGCCTTAAGGAGGCGCTCCGGTGGTGAATAGAGTACCCTGTGACAGGTCTCTAGCTTGTATCTGGAAGGCATAGGG
This sequence comes from Trachemys scripta elegans, assembly GCF_013100865.1. Classification (NCBI taxonomy): domain Eukaryota; kingdom Metazoa; phylum Chordata; order Testudines; family Emydidae; genus Trachemys; species Trachemys scripta. The sequence continues at coordinate 70,017,666 of NC_048301.1, read as the reverse complement.
GGTGGGGATAGAACGCTGAGTTTAGACTGGTTTTCAAATCTTAACTGAGACTTTCCTAAAGTTTAATCTTTCAATTCAGACTCTGTTGCTGGAAATTTCTGAAAGCTTGAATGGGTGAAACTGGCCAGGTAGCAGCCCAAATGGGACTCAGCAGCATCTCTTTGGCCACTGAAGGAATTTTCAGAAAAGGCTTGCTAGTTATGGCCAGATGCTCTAGGGGCAAGTGGCCTAAATGGACAACTCTAGTGCATGAACAGTTGGTCTGTCGGAATTTTCAGAAGTGCTCAGTGCCCCCCCCCCCAAAAAAAACCCTCATCTAGGTGCTGCACCTTTAGTTCTGGTAGCAGCATAACTAAATCAGGAGGTGCAAGTTAATAGACTTACCCACTAGACACACCATTGGTTGTGTCTGATAAATTACATAAGGAACTCATACTCCTAAATGAATGAACACACAGGACAGCAAAGGTTTAAGAGACAAAGATGGAAACAACCATCACTTGTTACTGGGCTTTGAGGAGAAGCAAGTCAAGAGGTGGATGACAGGAGAGGGGCAGAGCTCCAGCATAGAATAGGGAGGCTGCAGCAACTATTGCTTGCAGTGAGAGCTGGGCATGAAATGGCTTTCCCATCCTGCAAAAAAACAGTTGTGATTTCTAAAGCTTTCCTGTTCAGTACCAGGATGAAACTGAAACCTTCCAAAATGTTTTCAAGAAAAATGAGAGCCACCCCCACTCCAGATCGGCCAAGAGCCTGGTAGTTGCAGGACTCCTCAGGGCTGTAGGAGACCCAGGTTCAAGTTCTTGCTCTGCTGGATTGGGAGGAAGGCCTTAAATGCAGGTCTACCACCTCCCAAGTGAGTGCCCTCACCACCAGGGAATTGGGATGAAGGGGTGTAGCTCTCTGTCTCCTGTTAAAGCTTTTCCACTGAATATTTAATTAGTTCTACACACTGGAGAAGGGGCTTGACCCCAGTTCTTCCATAGCCTAGGTGAGTCCTCTAACAATCAGACTACAGAGTCAGTCAATCACTCTAGCTCATCTAATAAATATTTAATTAATTACACACAGTGGAACAGCTCCAACAGGAGAGACTGAGAGAGACCCATCCTACAATAGTCAACATCTCAATGGCGCAGCAGTGGCCATCAGTCTTGTGAAGAACATCAATTTTTTTGCTTGAATCCTGCAGAAAAAGTAAAAGAGAATTCTATAAAGATTCTTGAGGATAGTGAATGGATTATGCAAAGGGTTTATATTCTCCCCAGACACCTGCACATCCAATGTTTCTGCATACAACCCACACCCTTTTAAAAAAGGGTTTGTATAGCTTCCAAAATCAGAGCAAAATCCAGATCTAGTAGGTACTCAGATACCAGGATGATGAACATTTAGATGACAGATAATATTTTGCTCTCCCTACATCCTGAAATTCCCAGTTTAGGAGAGTAGATTTTTGATTGGAGATGAACCTTTAGGATACAGGAGAATTTTGCTCTACATATTGCTTATTCAGTTCTCACTCTTCTCCTTTACATTCAAATTCATTCCTACAAACAGTGAAATGGAATAACTGCCAAAATGCCACAGCTTTTTGAGTGAAAAACGCAGGGAGGCAACACAATTAAAATACACACGCACTTCATGGGAATCTTAAGCAGATTCAAATATGCTCCTTAGTACAAACATTTCAGAGGAAAAGCAGGTCACTTGAGCCTCTCAACATCAGTAAAATGAGATTAAACAGTATCATTGATTTTTCCTATACTTTATCCAGAGGGAAGATGAAATAGATGTGTGAACAGAGTATATTATATATGTGTATATTAAATATGTATATCCAGTTTAAATTATTTCTATCATGACCTAGATGTAAAAGACGTTTCTCACTTGTCAACAAGATACAGGGTCTCTTTCTCTTCTGCTGCTCGCTTACCCAGATTTCTCAGAAAACAGCATGAGGGTGGCGAACGCTCTACTCACTGTGTTCAATATTTGAATTCAGAAGTACTATTAGTATCACGTTGTATGACACCAACTAACTAATCCTCACAGCCCATTGAGTTATGGCAGTATTATCACTCTCAGGAAGGCATTGTGGTAGCTTCATAGTTATAGTTGTGTTCAGATTGTCATTTAAAGCAAGGATTAAATTTATTTTTACAAGATAGCAGGCCATATACTCCCCAAACTTGCAGCACTTATTCATAGGTAAACAATTTTTTTAAATTTAAAAAGTATGTATATAATTTAATTCAGGAGTTAGATATATTTTTAAATTACCTATTTCTCTTAATCTCTCAAGCTAAGAAATAACTGAATTCTGAGAGTTGACTCGCTGGTTGATTTTTAACTTAAATCTAAGGCTTCCCACTTTTTTTAATACAATAATCTGACAAAAAATTACTTGAGTTTGGACAAGCCTCTTCGCCTCTCTGTGCTTCAGTTTCCCCGTTTCTATAATGGGGATAAAAATACTGACCTCTTTTCTAAAGTTCTTTGACCTCTGTGGATGACAAACACTATATAAGAGCTACCTATTATTATTATTATTAATATCTGCTTCAGTTTATGCTAGAGACGGTCAAATAATAGATTATTCATTAACAGCTGATAAATATTTTCTGGACCTCAGTCCTGAAAAGACTTGGACATGTGCTGTAAGAACCTACAGGGCTAGAACCTAGGACCACAGTGGTTGAAGCCTGCTGATGCCACCATATCACAACTAGAAGCTAAATTAAGCTCCCCAAGCAGGCTAGGCTTGGCAGGAAGTACTGCCCAGTAGGACCTAAATGGCAACCCCTCACAGTTCATTGATTGGTCGGTACCAGTATTTAAACCAGGAAGCCATGATAAGGAGTTGAGTAACAACATAGACTGCCTGCTGGTCTCTGGTCCACACCCTGCTTGTGATAGACCTTAGACTCTCGCTTCTGACCCTAACTTGTCCTTGATTTTGCTCTTCAACGGCTGACTGTAATCTGGTGCCAGAACCAGTCTCCTGGCAACCTGCCCCTGCCTGCCTCCTGACACCTAATTTTCGATTTTCCCTCTGGCCAGTCTCAGACTCCAACCTCCTGGTAACCTGACCCTGCCTATCTGCTTGACACCTGACTCTCAGTCTGCCCTCTGGCCTGTCTTGGACTCTGACTTCCCAGTACCCAACTTGGCTTTGACCACAAGTTCTGACAGCCCTCATCATGACAGTTTCCTCAGACCACCTTTGCATCGGTCCCCCTCAATCCATCCAACCTCTCCACCAGTGATGGAAGGGGAGAGACACCATGCTCTCCAACTAATGGCTTTTCTAGGGCCCGGGACCTGCAGGACCAAGTCACCTGTTTGCAGGCAGAGAACCTTGGACTACAGGCCCATGCTATGCAGTGTGCACTCAAAGCACAGACCCTGCATGAGCAACTAACCCAGTCATAGGTTCAGGTGGCACAGCTCACTGCCAGGAAGAAGCAGTGGCACTATGTGCCTGAACAGTCCATACGTCACCTGAACCAGCCCCCACAGTGCCACAGTGCCATTGTCCGAATGGTTCAACGCAGATAGAAATTCCAGGGTTTCCTGAACCAATGCAGGCTGCTCTGCCCCCAAGCATACCCCACAGACCAAACTAAGGTGGGGCTAGTAGTCAGCCTACTCTCTGGTGAAGCACTCAATTGGGCCTCCCCACTGTTGGAGCAAAGCAGCCCAGTGCTCTCCAACTGGGATGCCTTCCTGCTAGCCTTCACAACAATCTTTGATGGCCCACATCGCGTCCACTCTGCCGAAGCTGCCCTCCAGAACCTTCACTGGGACAAGGGCCAGACACCACCTGCACTGCCCATTTCTGATGGCTTGTGGCTGATGCTGAATGGAATGAGGGAGCCCAACTTCACCAATTCCAGTGGGGACTCAATGACGAGGTAAAAGCTAATGATGAACTATTCCATGCTGAAAACCACACCTGCATAGATGCCTTTGTTGACCTCACCCTGTGCATCTACTTTTGGCTCTATGAGCAGAAGGGGGAAAGGAGAGGTAGCATCACCTCTGCACCACAGGCTGTAGAAGTAAGTCCTAAACCCATGCAGGTCAACCAGAGCCAACGGAGGAGGCAGCGTGTCAACAACAGCTGAACCTCTGTTTTTACTGTGGTGGTCATGTCCTTGCCTCCTGCCCATCTCAGAAGAACTCAGCAAACAGATCAGTCCAGGCCCAGTAGGGGGTACAGCCTGCACACAACTAGAACTGCATGCTTCAGAACCACCCCCTGGCCTCAAGCAGAACCTGAACTGGGACCCAGGATGTCTCCCTGCATTTCCAGTTGCTGCTGAAGGTATTGGGGCAGGCACAGCAGATCCACCCACCCTACCCTCACAACCATAACTAGTAATAGACTCTGAGGCTCCTGCCAACTTTACAGATGTTGAGGCAGACAAAACTCTCTGATTCCTCTTCAGCCAAAACCTACACCAGGCCTGGTGAAGACGATTGATGGGTCATCCCTATCGTCAGGACTAGTTACTCAAGAGACCGTGCCCTTAGAGGCTATCACAGAAGAGCACCGATAAACAATATGCTTTGATGTGATCATTCTTGGCATTCCTTGGTTGGTGCAGCATGACTCATGTATCTCTTGGCAGCAGAGGAGCATTAGCTTCCCTTCTGAATGTTGTTAGAAAGCGAGCCTCCTATGAAGCAACAAAACCCCAAGTGACCCAGACCCAGGGCCCGAGGATGGGAGGAAACCCTCAGAAGTGGAACCACGGGTGGCTAGCCAGACAGGAGTGACTCCAGGCCAGAACCTCAGCCTTCCTAACAAGTACTGTGACTACCTGTATGTGTTTGAGTTATTAGGTCATCTTAGTGGGTGAGTTAAATCGGTGGGAGAAACGTTATATTATAGACGCTTACATAGTTAGGTCAACATAAGCTGCTTTATATGGATCTAACTCTGAAACATAGACCAGGCCTTTCCCAGACCTGAAGAAGAGCTCTTTATTGCTCAAAAGGCTCTCTCGCTCTCTCACCAACAGAAGTTGGTCCAGTAAACAATATTACCTCACCCATCTTCTCGCTCTAACGGGAATAATATAATAATAATAACAGAATTGAATTTTGGAAGGTCAAACTGCACAACGTTTACTATATCTCTTCTCCTGCACACAGGAGTGCAGTAGCACAACTCTGTGCACCCCAACCCTTGGAAAAAAAACTCTAGACCCAATCCTGTTCCTAACTAAATCCATTGCAAATCTACCACTAACTTCAATAGACTAGGATCAGGCATTAAGGGAAACCCCAGCCCATTCTTGGTCTGTGTAATTCCACTGCCCAAGCAGAGGTAAATGTGGGGAAGGATTGTAGGGTGTGCCCACCAGGCACCATGAGGTGTAGAATTCAGGACCTTTGTAGTTTGTTGTGTGGCAGTGTGTAAGAGGGGACTGGATGGGATGGGCAAGGACAGGAGATCCCCTGCTAAAACAGACCTGCCCATTCTCCTACCCTACAGAGGGTTGGGTTTTGTTTGTTTGGTTTTTTTACTTACACACACAAACACACACAGACACACACACACTTATCCTCTCTTTCATTGCACAGCCTGGCTAAACGTTTAACAATTCCCTATGTTTCCTTTTTTAAAAACTTTGGAAATTCTCTCTCTGCTCCCCCCCCCCGCCCCAAACCAAACCATTTTGACTTTAGCTGAGGTTAAATGCAATTCAAAACAAAAGAATAATCATGACACACACAATTAAAAAAGCTCAAAACATTAAAAACTAAGGAAACCACAAGCTAAAGTTTCATAAATTGGTTTAACCGCAACCTTAAAACCTGATTCATGCACATGCATAAACAAATAGTAACTCACAGGAGAGTTGTGAAGATTAATTAACGTTTTAAAGAACTATCAGATCCTTGAATTAAAGGTGCTATAGACATGCAAAATATTATTACACTAGGAATCCTGAGAATTATTAAGATTGATTATTAAAACTAGAGCTGGGTAAACTAATTTAGCTAAGAACAGTTCTTCCAAATATTTGCTCAAAACTTGAATTAAAATGCTGAACTCATTTTGAAGTTCATAAAAAGTCAGTGATATTTTCAACAAAAACTTTTGCTTCCTTTCATACTCTGTTTTCAGTTGGCACCAGAGGTAAAACGATCAAAAAGAACAACTCTGTTGACAGTACTTCTGGCCAGCTAGAGGGCTAGACTGGAGTCTCTTCTCATACTGAATAAATAGTACCTTATACCACCACAGGTAGTCACACTGAAGTCCAGAAGTTCTTCACATAGAAGAACTAGAGATTAATGAAATTCTTGAAAGACACCCTTTTCATAGGAGATTTCTGGCTGGATTTCCAGTGATTGCTGAACCCCGTAATGTTTGGTTTGGAAAAGTATATCAAAGTTTGGATACTTATTCAAGCTTTTTTCCCCAGACTAACCTCCTGAATCTCTAGAACCTAAGTTGGAAAAATACATGAGATCAGAGTGTCTTGTACAAGAACAATTGTTCTTGTAGTATTTCAGCAATTCCACCTCCAGTTCTAGCTTGAACCTGGAAGTGCAGCTGCAAAAAATAATGAAAACAGAGTTCAATTAAAAAAAATCTCCAAAGAATATTTGGGGACTAATTCTGCTCCTAGTTGTCTTAATTTTAACTTGGTTGCCTAGGCATAAATGGGGACAAAATGTAGTCCTTAATTCAGATTCATTTCTAATTTTAAGATCAGTCTCTCTCTCTCTCTGTTTTTTTTTTTGTTACTTTGAACTATTCCCTTTAACTTCCATCTGCCAATATCAAGAATACAGACTTCTGCTAGCTCTGGATAAGGACCTAAAGTTTTGGGTGCTTATCCAGGGGTGAAAGTAACTTAAAGGACTTACCGGTACGCCGAAGTCCTGAGCAGGGGCGTGGCCTGAACCAGAAGAGGCAGGGCCTCAACCGGAAGAGGCAGGGCCTCTCGAGATTTAAAGGGCCCGGGGCTCCCCACAGCAGCCGGCGCACCGGGCCGTTTAAATCCCTGCCCGAGCTCCGCAGCGGCTGGAGCCCTGGGCCTTTTAAATCACTGCCGCGGAAGCCAGTCCAGTCCGGCATGGCGTACTAGCTCTTGCCGGTATGCTGTATTGGACCATACCGGCTTACTTTCACCTCTGTGCTTATCTGAACCAAACCTCCAAATCGTCAGTGCTGTGTTCTTTGTGTGGAGCCAATGTGGTATTCATTAGCCACACTCTTCAACTAACATCCACTGTATATGTTGCTTCCATAGAATTTCACTGTGATATTGTAATTACTCACTTGTTAACAAAGTGAGGATTTACAGCAATGTCTGAAAGGGTACATAATTATCATTTCCTAAACTCTAGTCAATCTGGATTTAGCCAGAAATAGCACACTCTCTAGGGGATTTCTTTAGTTTTACAACCTATTATATTAAGCAACACTTCTCCATTACAAAATACTCAGACAGATAATCAACATAATCCCACAGAGAAATATGCCTTGTTCATGTTTTCCTTAATTTTGTATATTTTTAGAAAAAAATCTTTATATATATGCATGTATAGGCTAGTGATTTGTAGCAGGGGAGTGCACAATAAGATTTCTGGGTTCTATTCTTGTCTGTGCCACCAACTCACTGTATGACCTTGGACAAGTCATTTAACTTCTTTATATCTTACTTTATTCATGAATAAACTGAGGATAATAAGAAAATACCCATTGCTATTGATGAGACTGTTAAGGCCTGAAGGGACTATTCAGTGAGCTTCAATGCTCTTTCAAATTGTACTTATGAGTGACATGTGGTATCTCAGATGTGACACCAGGAAAGTCAGGTTTATCATTGATGTTACTTATAGAAATTACAGAAGGGAAAAAATCTTAGTCATTTGGCCACCCTTTCTCATCTTCCTCTCAGGGGTCAGTGCAAGATTCTTCCCAACAGTCTTCTGCCAGTGCTTTGCTCAGTCTTGTTTTAAATGCCTCCTGCAATGGGGTTTCCATTATTTTCCTTGGAAGACCCTTACACAGTCTGCTGGGGAAGTCTCTATACTGTTCCTTTGCCCCCGTATGGGACCAAGTAAGACAAGATGACTGCCTCATGTGGAGAAGCAGAGCTATGGGAGCTATAGCCTAGGGCAGGGGTGGGCAAACTACAGCCCGCGGGCTGGATCCAGCCCATCAGGGCTTTGGATCTGGCCTGCGGGATTGCCACCCCCGTGGTGCCACGGGCCCCGTGCCACTGCTGGAAGCAGCCAGCACCATGTCCCTGAGGGGAGGCAGAGGGCTCCATGCGCTGCCCTCAGCTCCAAGCACCACCCCCCGCAGCTCCCATTGGCCGGGAACGGGGAACCGTGGCCAATGGAAGCTTCAGGGGAGGTACCCGCAGACAATGGCAGTGCACGGAGCCCTCGGCCCCCGCTCCCCCAGGGGCCGCAGGGTTGTGGTGCCAGCTGTTTCTGGGAGCGGCGCAGAGCGGGGCCAAGGCAGGCAGGGAGCCTGTTTTAGCCCTGTTGCGTGCCGCTGCCACCTCGGAGCTGCTCCGGGTAAGGGGCGCCAGGTCGGAGCCTGCACCCCGAACCCCTCCTGCACCCTGCACCCCACCCCCCTGCCCTGAACACCTGCTGTACCTCTCCTACACCCCAACCCACTACTCTGAGCCCCCTGCCTGCACCCCAACCCCCGCCACACCCCAAACTCCTCCTGCACCCTAACTCCCTGCCCTGAGCCCCCTGCTGCACCCCTCCTGCACCCCAACCCCCTGCCCTGAGCCCCCTGCCGTACTCCTCCCGCACCCCAACCCCCTGCCCTGAGCCCCCTGCCAAACCCCTCCTGCACCCTTTACCCAAATCTTTTGTCCTGAGCCCTCTTGTGCATTCTGCACCCCTCCTGCACCCCAACCCCCTGCTCTGAGCCCCTTCCTGTACACCGCACCCCTCCCATACCCTGCACTCCCTCCCACACCCCAACCCCCTGCCCCAGACCTACATTCATGGCCCTGCATGCAATTTCCCCATCCAGCTGTGGCCCTCGGGCCAAAAGGTTTGCCCACCCCTGGCCTAGGGTGATCCTTGGAACAGAAACAAGTCTGGATCGGGCCAATACATTTAGTGCCCTTTTTGGTTTTTTAAGCTGTTTTGAGTTGAATGTTATCTATTTAGGTATTTGTTGGCCTCTACTACTTTGCCTTCATTACGCTGGTGTTTATTTCCTTTGTGTTTGTGCTGCATTAGTATACAGTGCAGTTGACATGTTTATTGCCATTATAATAATACTTGCCTCTTATAAAGCACTTTCACCAGATCTCAAAGCACTTTACAAGGGAAAGTCAGTCTCATTATCTCCATTTTACAGAAATGGAAACTGAAGCAGAGATAGGTGAAGGGAATCCCACAAGATCACACAGTGACTAAATGGCAGATCAGGGAACAGAGCCCAAATCTCCCAACTTCCAGTCAAGTATTCTATTCACCCCCACAATACTGCTTTGCCTTGTGTGTGTGTGTGTTCTCTTCTAGTTGCCTGGGGTTTTGTCTTATCTTTCTCTTGTACCACTTTGTTTTGGGTGGATTTCTGCTGCCATGGTTATTTTTGTGGTTCTGAATAAATAAGAATTTTTTTCCTGATAACATCCAGGAAAGCTAAGTGATTGGTTCAGGAACGCACTATTTAAAACTATAGGGAGCCTTTGAAGCAAGGCTGCATTTTAAGGGGTTTACTCTAATCAGAGCTGGAGAGTTAACATCTGTTGCACATTTGTGTAATCATAATAATAGACTTGCTGAGGAAAGAAGACCTCAGAAATCTTGGATACAGGTGTAAGAGCCCCCCCTTGTGTATACTTTTTTAATGTAAGAAGTAATTGTTATGATTTTTCTAATGAAAGGAACAGTTTAATAGAAATACTATTGGAAGTCATGAACACCAAATACTGGACAGTAATTCAGATGAGAGGAAGCTGTCGAATGGAAGTGTGCATTCCTTTCATTGTACAGTCTATGCCACCTAACTGGGCTAGTCACTTTATTGGGATGTCTCCCATGGAACTAATTTAGCCTAATGACAGTAAATGGCAATGCCTAATTGGAAGAGTATTAAGTGTAAATTTTGCTTAATGGAGTGGTGGAGGGAAGGAGAAGAGAAAAATACATTCTGCTAGTGTCAAGTGACTCTGTAATACCTAAGTATGTATTAATTAAGCATGATATTCTAAGGTCTGGTCATTTAATAGAGGAGATGCCAAATACAGATAATCAAGAGAACATAAGAACATAACGGCCATAATGGGTCAGACCAAAGGTCCATTAAGCCCAGTATCCTGTCCTCTGACAGTGGCCAATGGCAGGTGCCCCAAAGGGAATGAACAGACAGGTTATCATCAAGTAATCCATGCCCTGTCATCCAACCCCAGCTTCTGGCAAACAGAGGCTAACAACACCATTCCTGCCCATCCTGGCTAATAGCCATTGATGGACCTATCTTCCAAGAATCTATCTAGCTCCTTTTGAACCCCGTTATAGTATTGGCCTTCACAACAACCTCTGTCAAGGAGTTCCAGAGATTGACAGTGCGTTGCGTGAAAAAATACTTTCTTGTGTTTGTTTTAAACCCTGCTGCCTATTAATTTCATTTGGTGGCCCCTTGTTCTTCTATTATGAGAAGGAGTAAATAACACTCCCTTATTTACTTTCTCTATACCACTCATGATTTTATAGACCTCGATCATAACCCCCCTTAGTCACCTCTTTTCCAAGCTGAAAAATCCCAGTCTTATTAATCTTTCCTTATGCAGAAGCCATTCTATACCTCTAATCATTTTTGTTGCCCTTTTCTGAACCTTTTCCAATTCCAATGTAGCTTTTTTGAGATGGGACGACCACATCTGCACGCAGTATTCAAGGTATGGGCGTACCATGGATTTATATAGAGGAATATGATATTTTCTGTCTTATTATCTATCCCTTTCTTGATGATTCCCAACATTCTATTCGCTTTCTTGACTGCCGCTGTACACTGAGTGGATGATTTCAGAGAATTAGTCACAATGACTCCAAGATCTCTTTCTTGAGTGGTAACAGCTAATTTAAACCCCATCATTGTATATGTATAGTTAGGATTATGTTTTCCAATGTGCATTACTTTGCATTTATCAACATTAAATTTCATTTGCCATTTTGTTGTCCAGTCACCCAGTTTTGTGAGATCCTTTTGTAGCTCTTCACAGTCTGCCTGGGACTTAACTATCGTGAGTAGTTTTATATCATCTGCAAATTTTGCCACCTCACTTGTTTACCCCTTTTTCTAGATCGTTTATTAATATGTTAAATAAGACTGGGCCCAGGACAGATACCTGGGGGACATCACATTTACCTCTCTCCATTCTGAAAACTGACCATTTATTCCTACCCTTTGTTTCCTATCTTTTAACCAGTTACCAATCCATGAGAGAACAAACAAACAAACGGACAGTAGAAATGATTAAATAAAGATGAAATGCAATAAGTAGTATTTCTTCTTTATGAAAATACCTTTGCAGAGCTCCCTCCCCCTCCCCCATAGGAGATATGTACCTTACTATGTGACCACTGAACCTCTTGGAGCATTCAACAGCTAAGGAATACACACACATCTCCTGGATTTGGCATTTTAGAACCAATGCAATAAAAGCTCATACTTCCAAACCATCCTTCAGTTCCTCTCTTTTGCTAACCTAGCAGATTCAAAGTCCAACCATCTTTAGTGTTAAGAATGGAGTTCAATACTAATTCATGTATTTAAAAATGTGATTCGTTTTTCGTATGTTCTGTTTGCTTAGAGCCTAATTCTATCACCCTTCTAATGAGCTGTATTTTACTCCAAAAGTAGTCCCATTCATTTAAATGGAGCTGTTCAGAGTATGGTATTGTTTAATATAAGTAAAAGGGTCAGGTTTGGGCCCTCAATTAGAATTTTTGTCTCATTATTTAGTCGTCTTTCAAGTAACACTATTATGTTGTCATTGCTATAGCATATGGGGAAAGGAAGTCAAGGTTTAAGAGATTTGTCTCTCTCTGCAAAGGCCTGTCATGAAAAAAAGACACTAGCTTAAATCCTTCCCAATATAACAGGCCTTGGGAATTTAAGGCTTTAGAGTTCTCCTGTGAAAGGTGGTCTATGGGCCTGCACTCATCAGTCTCTCCAGTTAGAGTCTATCAGGGAAGAACCTACTGAGTTAAAAAGCACCCGGTTGTTTTAAGATCCAGGTTTCATTCTCCTAGACCAGCAGAATCATTGTCACATCCATGGAAGTTGAGGGACTGAGATAAGAGCAGAAGGTGGGGTCCATTTTTCAGCATCCTCCTATACTGACCACTCCCTCCTGACTTCCTTTTCTCCTGGTGACATCAGGGCCTTTAACGACATGGTAGACAGAATGGCATCTGTGTTCAAATCCCCTTAGCTTTTGTCCAGTCCCAGTTACGCAAGTTGTTTGACATACTGGAACTAAAGGAAAGAGAGAAGGTAACCTTTCTGGTTAATGAGGGACTTCTTGAGACTGTTCACTGGTGGAAGCATCCTGTTACAGTTTCCTCACTGGACAGAAAATTAGACTTCCTTTCTCAGATAGCTGTGGAAGGAATGTCTCACTCCAATCATAGCAGCACCCAAGGGTTCTGTTCAGGAAAGGTTTTTTCCATCTTCTCATGCTGATATGGTGCCAAAGTGATGGGATCAGTTTGAAAAGCATATTCTTCTTTGGTCCTAGCCATGTAAGTACCATGGGTTACAACATATTATTCCTAGTCTCTGGACTAAATCCTGTTATGGTTGGAGCATACCCCAGAGGAGATGGTCCCTATTGGCCTTAGCATCTATGAATCCACAAAAGTTACTAGAGTAACAACTCTCTGGGGCTGGTCAGTGTGAGCATGAGGAGAAATCCTGTAGCCAAGTGGCTGCCCCATGGCACTTCCTGGTGGCCTCAAAGCAACTCTGCTCGCAGCCCTTCACTTCTGTTTCCCTTCTTGGATCCCCAAATAAGCTCCTCAGAAGGTTTTTCCAATCCAGTCACAATAGCCATTGAGTTCAAAACTAAACACAAAAGTCTCCCTTCCAGCCTTCAGCTGGGTACTGTCTAAAATCCCTTGATCTCGTAAGAGTCCTTCCTGCCTTAGTAGGCCACTCCCAGCTGGAGCAATTCTCCCCTGTTACACAGTTGCATCCATCAGGGAGGGAGACCACACCCCCTCACTACAATGCTTCTGGAGCAACTCAGTTCAGAGGGTAATTAGCCGACAGTTAGTAGGCCCCAGCCTGCCAGTCCAGGCTGGGCAGCAATTGGGTCTGTGAGTCCCGACTCTCAGCCATAGCAGGGCAGCAAATAGTTAACAGCTCTGGCCTGCAGTCAGGCAGAGCAAGACAGCAGTCTAGGGGGATCAGCTCTCTGACGGAGCAGATAGTAAAATCATCTGGCGTTCCAGCTCAGGTGGCGACAGACCAACGCAGGCCTCTTGGCCTAAGGGTGGGGTGGCAAGAGGTAGGGGGATGCAGACCCACTCGACTCCACCACGTTCCAGCCCAGGAGCGTAATAGTGTCAGAGTGGTCTGCCACTGGGTCAGTGGGGAATATGGCTGCAACGTGCTGGCCGGTTTGCAGTCAGTAACACAGCCAAACCATATTCAGCTTCCCTGGGCTCCTTCCTACACTCCCATTCAGGGGGTATCTGGGTTCTGGGGTTGTAATTTGTCTTGCTAGGGTAAATGGCTAGTGGCAGCCCCAACAGCTCCTTGGTGTCCCTGGTGCCTGCCAGCTCCAGCAGTCCCTCCGGGTCTCTGGCGCTGTAGTGGCCTCCATCAGGTCTGAGCTCCAGCAGCGGGTGGGGGACGGGGAGAAGACATCCTGCTTCTCTGGATGTCTTTTCTCCAGCTGAGCTGGAGGGCCTGCATTTTATATTTCTGGTTCCTGTCCTGCCCCTCTGCTTCCAGCAGGGTGGTTGCAGGTGTCCTGGATCTGCCCACCAGAGTGTGGTCACATCTCTCTCCCCATCTGTCAGGAAGGGAGGCCATGCCCCCTCGCTACGCCCACCTATCAGGGTCTTGCCTGCAAGAGCATAAATTGCCTAGGGAGGTTGTGGAATCTCCATCATTAGAGATTTTTAAGAGCAGATTAGACAAACACCTGTCAGGAATGGTCTAGATAATATAGTACTGCCATAAGTGCAGGGGACTGAACTAGATGACCTCTCAAGGTCCCTTCCAGTCCTATGATTCTATGATCCCTCACTGTCTGCAGCCTCACTACTGCTGCCTGAGCTTCCCCCTTACTGCAGCCATTTTCTACTCTTTCTAGGAAATTGCATGATTCCCCTGAAATGGTGGTCATTGTGTCATCAGGGTTGGCTTGGCCTCAGGCTCTCCAGCTCAAGGGCAAGCCACCCTGTTACAAGTCTTCTATCCATTATAAAAAAGACCAATATTTCCACCCTATGCTGCTTCAATGTATTTTCAAACCAAACAAGTTTCTCAGCACTAGGGAAAAAAATGTCAGCCACCTGGCATTCTTCTCAGATCGCTTTTGGTCTACTGAGTTTTGGTATAGGACCTACAGCCTGTCCTAAGTTCTTCCTCTATTCTTATCCCTCTTTCTGGAGACCATTTGGTCCAATTTTTACAGGCATGGCAGGACTAGTGAGTCCTGACTGGGCTATGCTTTTCAGTTTGAAGACATCATGCCAAAGCTTATTCTCCCCACCCCATACCATTTTCTCTACAGGACCCTGTGATAGGACATGCCAGGCCTGTAGCACCCCTTGATAAGTTAATAGGCACTGGACATATTTCCTGCCTCAGTTCCCCCTTCTCAGGAAGCCAATAACTCTATTTGAAGCATTCTCGACATTTGACTTAATACCATCCTTGGAGCTTGTTTATTACAAAACCTCTTACGAAAGGGTCTATAACAAAAGTCCCAAATAAACAAAATGTGCTTCTGGTTTCTAAGGTTCCTCCGAAGCCTTCACTCTAAGCTCTGTTCCAGTCTCCTAAGGGTTATCTTCTCAGTCTCTGTGAACTTATGACATGAGCCCCAGTCCTCCTTCTGGAGCTGGGTAATTCAAGCAAGTATGAGCTGAGCTGCAATTTGTCTCCCTGAGCTGGCCATGACTAGACCTCAAGATCAGAGGGTTTGGCAGCCTTTTCCTGTTGATATCCGTTCCCTGTTAACTCAGGGCCCTGCAGAAGCCTGCTTACTCCCTTCATTGTCTGCATGCATCTGCCCTGGTACGAGGAGGGAGGCAGCATTTGTACTGGTCCCTTTCTCCCAGCTCATCTCCAATTGATTAGGAGAGAGGGGAGCTTTGGCCCCACCCTGTGCAAGGCTCCTGGCCTTGGGCCCTTAAAAAAGCAGTACCAGGCTTTCCTCCCTAACCCTACTTACTCTCAGGACCACTCCCTCTCACCCAATATTTCCCAGGTCCTTGTGTCTATAATAGACCTTTCAACCCTTAAAGATCCATGGCAAGTTGTGGGGCAGACTGACTAGTCACAGCATTTAGTGCAAAAGATGGGTACTGCTCAGTGCAGGATGTGGCTGTTTAATATTCACTATTAGCCTCAATATTCAATGTGTATTTGCCCCACAGCCACCAAAACTAGACTCAAAGTTTTTTATTATTAATAAAGCAACTAGATCAAGCTGCTTAGGCCCAGATCCTCAAAGAAGCCTAACTCCCATTGATCCTCAAAGGCCCAGATCCTCAAAGGTATTTAGGAACTTAATTCCCACTGAAATCAATGAGAGTTAGGCTCCTAAATACCTTTTGAAGATCTGGCCCTTAGGACCTGGATTTACCACCCACACACTAAATAGTACTTCATTCCACCTTCCGTCCATTTTAAATCGATGGACTGGCTGGCAGAGTAGGATACTATTATCATTATTTATTACTTTTTAGTACAATTTGCAGCAAGACGCCCCAACCAAAATTAGGGCCCATCGTGCTAGGCTCTGTTTAAAAACACAATAAGAAACAGTCTCTGCCCCATTGGGCTTACTATCAGCATGAGCCTGTGCGCTCCTCCCTGAGGCACAATCTATCCCTAAAATCCTCAGCTGTTGTTTCACACACTTTCTATTCAAAGCTGTCTCTGCATGGCCCTTATTTTATTAAATTACAGGGAGACATGCCACCAGAGTGCATGGATGTGGAGGCTTTACTCAGATGTGGAATAGTTGCTTCAGAAGAGTAAGACACTGCAGCCCATTATCATTCCTAGGTATCAGTTCTAAACTGTACCAGGTTAGATGTGACCAAAAGGCATTACCATTTGATAGCCGTTCAGTTGCCTATAGGAATGAATTGGTGGTTCAATCTAGTGAACTATAATATATAGTGTTTATTTAATTGTCATCCACACACAAAAAAACCCTACAGAATGTTCCCCAAAGTCACAGTTTTCACAGTGCAGACTGTGACCCAGACTATGTGCTTGTATGATTCAAAATAAGGCTTCCATGGTGCCAAACAAAGCTATTGCCCACACATTAACATCAACAACACAAAAGACCAAGGAAAGGGTCTCCAATTTATTACAAATCTCAGGGAATCTGTGTCATTGATTGCACCTTCCCTGAATGCTGATGCAGTAAGGAACACACTCAGAATAAATATCCATATATCTGCAACCTTAGCGTTTGGTAAAAAGACTGAACAAGATAAAGACTAGCTTGCAGCAGGTTCTGAAAAATTGCTTCCAGTTAATGAAGCAAACACACAGCATGTCTCCACTACTACATGAACCCCTCGCCGGAGTCATGAGCTTTAAACTCTGATTGGTCAAGCCAGGTGTCCATTACAACAAACAGCAAGGCAATGTGCTCAATCACATTGGCTTGATCTGTGTTAGAAGATACAAATGTCCTTTGAGAATGGAGATCTAGGAGGTATGTGTGATGGAATCAAGAAAGCCAAATGTCCTGCAGCCAACAAGATTGCTTCACTCAAATCTCTTAATGGAGATATCATTAGTGACAGCAGCAAACGGATGCAACACTGAGTTATAATAAGCTCTATTCATGTAAACCAGTGTTTCAGAAAACAGTGCTAAATTGACCCTCAAGCTCCAGATTATTGAAGAGTTTGATATAGAATCAATTGTAAATAGCTTGAAAAGGCAATCACCTCCCCTAGCACTAGAAAAGGCTACAGGAAAAGATGGAATTCCAGATGACGTACTGAAACAAGGGCAGGTTATGCTTAAACATCTGCACAATGTCTCCCTCACCCACTGGAGGCTAAAAGGGGTACCCAAAGACACGAAAAATGCCACATCATAGAAAACAAAACAAAGGGGACTGCAGTGGTTGCGACAATTACAGAGGAATTTCTGTCCTTGATATTGCTGGCAAGGCATTTGCATGGCTCATTCTCAAAAGATTGCAATATGCAGAGAGTCAGTGCAGTTTCTGTAATGGTAGATCAATTATCAATATGGTCTTCACACTAAGGCAACTGCATGAAAAGTTTCAAGAACAAGAAAAATCTCTCTACTCTGCCTTCATAGATCTTACAAAGGCTTTAAACTTGGTCAGCATAAAGGGCCTTTTCCAATTGCTAGAGAGAATTGGTTGCACACACACACCCATCCTTCTCAATATGATTCGATTCTTCCATGATGGCATGAAGGCTACAATCCAGCATGTTGGTGATCACTCTGACAGCTTTGAAATCCAGAGTGGTGTCAAACAGGGAGGTGTTTTGGCACCAACACTCTTTAGTATAGCCTTGTATCTACTGCTTTCTCATCTAGCTCTGAAGGTGTTCATTGCCATACAAGATCAGATAGAAAAGTCTTCAACATTGCACACCTGAGAACAAAAAGCAAAGTCAAATACCTGCTGAGAGGAGGACTTCTTTTTGTCAGTGACACAATGCTCATTGAACACAGTGAAGAGGAACTTCAGCAACTTTGCAATAGCTTTGTGCTAGTTTGTGATGAATTTGGACTAACGAGCCCCTAAAGAAGACAATGATTATGATACAAGCTGTGCTTGACTGCACCAGAAGTTTTAATAGCTAGTACCTCACTAGAAGTTGGTGTATCAACTGTATCACATAATTTATGTCTAGATGAAAAGCTTAATTCTCATATCAGAAAAGCAGCTGCCACATTCTGCCAACTGACCAAATGTGTGTGGTATAACAAACAATCAACGCCAAGCTACAGGTTTATAAGATGTGCATTCTGAGCATGCTGCTGCATGATAGTGAGACCTGGATGCCTACAGCAGGCACAAGAAAGGTTAAACATCTTCCATACCTGCTGTCTTCACCATTTTCTAAACATCAAGTGGGAAACCAAAGTTCTTGACACCAAAGTACTCGAGAAAGCAAAATTACCAAGTCTAAGCACTATCCTCAAGCACAGCTGTCTCCAATGGCCTGGTCATCTGTACTGGCTGAACGATGAATGCATTCCTAAAAGGATCTCCTGTATGAACAACTTGTGGGTGCGCCAAAACCTTTGGGCCGAACAATGCTCAGGTTCAAGGACGCTTGCAAAAGGATCTTAAACTTTCAACATTGCACCACAAGCTGGGAAGATGCAACTAGCAATAGGTACACTGGAGGGCTGTGCTGCACTAGGCAGTCAGATTGGCTGAAGGGGGTGGTGGAGAGACAAGAGAGCAAAGAGGAAAGTGCTACAGGCCTCAAGTATTACTAGTGCACTCGTTTCATCCTCTGTTCCTGTGCCTATGCCTGCACTATCTGTGGCAAGGACTGTCCCTCAAGAATTGGACTTTTTAGCCACTTACGATGCTGCAGCATGACACACAGAAACTGAACTTCTTTGGCATTGGCAACTGTCCATCTTGAAAGTCAGTGGTGTAATTCATATATATCTGGAAGCACTGTTATCAATCTAGCAGAGAGGCCACAGAGGCTAAGAGGAGCCATAGAAACCAACACTAAGCTCTCATTAGCAACATTCATGAGTAATGCTTTCTACTATTTCTGGTTGGCTAGGAGACTCTGTCCCATCCTGGCAAATGATAAGCCACACTCAGACTAAAACTCGGAGAAGAAACTCTGGTCAACAACTCTGCTCCTCTGGCACAAAAGCACTCATTACAATAAGGATAAAGCTGTTCTGTGCAGAGCTTTCTCGGGGCTGGTCCAAGACTCTGCAATGAACAGCACCAGGAACAAAGAATCATCACAAGCCTAACTACTTTCTGCTCTAAGCTCTAGGTGCATTTCTTTGACCTGCCTTCTCTAACATGAACACATAGCAATGCATTATACTATAAAAAATCCAAAACAAAACCACTCTACTGAACAGAGTTCTCCTCCTGGGGAGAGGATGAGAGAACAAACTTGCAGATATTAATGCACTACTGGAAGTGATAAGAACCTACATAGACTAGAATTCCTCCATGTCAGGGCTGAAGCAGATAGGCAAGTTACAGTGGAGAAGCTTGAACTTCACTGCATCTGTTCTGTGGAGAAATAAGACTTAGTACAGGTGTGAAATTATATATTTATCAGAAGCTGGTGATAGTTTCAACCTTCCCTTTTCTCACAAAGTCAATGCCACTGGCATCCAGACAGGGATAGCTATGAACAAGAGTTGATAAACAATTTATAATGTGCATAAAATAGCTTTTTATTTGCCTTCAAATGTAACTTCAACATTTCCAAGTAGCCATGTTTATTTCGGTGAGTCCTCCCAAAGCATTAAGCGCTGCGAATACAGAGTCTGGAGAGCTATTGTATAACCCCCTGGTTCAGTGCGTGTTACATGACCCCTGTGTGTGTCCAGTGCACAGAGGATATGGGTCTGTTACTGCTCTCAGCTGTAAAGGCTCGCATGGGGAGTTTGCGCAACAGTGTTTGAAAGGGCTGAACCTGAAACTAAGTCATTGTCTTCATTTTTATCCTTGCTGGCTAATTCTTGGCTAGTTGATTAGATTACTAAAGATGTATATAATTCAGAGCAGAAAGATATGACTAAAAAAATTAATTTGTTACTAACCTTCTGAAAATGCTTTCTGCAATGGGACTGATGCCCAGAGACCTGCAATAGCTGGTACTGAATTCAGGTTTACAGGCCTGTAATTGGCCGGGATCATCTCTGGAGCTCTTTTTAAAAATTGGCGTCACATTAGCTGTCCTCCAGTCATCTGGTACAGAAGCTGATTTAAATGATAGGTTACAAACTATAGTTAGTAGTTCTGCAATTTCACATCGGAGTTCCTTCAGAACTCTTGGGTGAATACCATCAGGTCCTGGTGACTTATTGCTGTTTAATTTATCAGTTTGTTCGAAAACCTCCTCTAATGATACCTCAATCTGGAACAGTTCCTCAGATCTGTCACCTAAAAAGAAAATGGCTCGGGTTTGGGAATCTCCCTCACATCCTCAGCCATGAAGACCGATGCAAAGAATTCATTTAGTTTCTCCGCAATGGCCTTATCGCCCTTGAGTGCTCCTTTAGCACCTCAGTCATCTAGTAGCCCCACTGGTTGTTTAGCAGGCTTCCTGCTTCTGATGTACTTAAAAAAATTTTGCTATTACTTTTTGAGTCTTTGGATAACTGTTCCTCAGATTCTTTTTTGGCCTTCCTAATTGTGTTTTTACACTTCATTTGCCAGTGTTTATGCTCCTTTCAATTTCCCTTACTAGGATTTGACTTCCACTGTTTAAAGGATGCCCTTTTGCCTCTCACTGCTTCTTTTACTTTGTTGTTTAGCCACGGTGGTTCTTTTTTGGTTCTCTTACTATGTTTTTTTTAATTTGGGGTATACATTTAAGTTGAGCCTCTATTGTGGTGTCTTTAAAAGGTTTCCACACAGATGGCAGAGATTTCACTTTTGGAACTGTACCGTTTAATTTCTGTTTAACTAACCTCCTCATTTTTGTGTAGTTCCCCTTTCTGAAATTAAATGCTACAATGTTGGGCCGCTGTGGTGTTTTTCCTGCTACAGGGATATTAAATTTAATTATATTATGGTCACTATATACCAACTATATTCACTTCTTGGACCAGATCCTGTGCTCCATTTAGGACTAAATCAAGAATTGCCCCTCCTCTGGTGGGTTCCAGGACCAGTTGCTCCAAGAAGCAGTCATTTAAGGTGTCAAGGAACTTTCTCTCTGCATCCTGTCCTGAGGTAACATGTACCAAGTCAATATGGGGATAATTGAAATCTCCCATTATTATTGAGTTTTTTATTTTAATAGCCTCTCTAATCTCTCTGAGCATTTCACAGTCACTATCACCATCCTGGTCAGGTGATCAGTAATATATCCCTACCACTATCTTCTTATTATTACAGCATGGAATTTCTATCCATGGAGATTCTGTGGTACAGTTTGATTCATTTACGATTTTTACTTCATTTGATTCTATGCTTTCTTTCACATATAATGCCACTCCCCCACCAGCATGACCTATTCTGTCCTTTCAATATATTTTGTACCCTGGTATTACTGTATCCCATTGACTATCCTAGCAACTAGCAACATCTCACATTCATTTTTTAAGGAATCACCTTTTGACTTCCAGTGATTTGGATACAGTCAGTCATTTTGAGGCTATTTTATGTGAACTACAAGCAGATCTTTCCATTAGATCAACAGCTAATGCCAGACCTATTAATAATTCACAACTCTGGTTTGATGATGAATGCTAGAGAAAAAACAAATATTAAATAATTTTGCAGGCTTTTTAAATAGTAAGGAGATATTTCTAGTTTAGCAAATTAGTTGCTACTAGAAAGGAGAATAGACTCTTATTAAAACCAAAAAAGGTCTTTTTTGCCTCATAATTTTGGGAGAACTTTCAAAAGGTGTCCAGTTCAAGAAACCTTCACCATTTGAGCTAAAGGAGTAACTCCATCAGCAGGCAGCAGTAGTAGGTTGTCCTCCTCTGTGGACCAGCCACTAGAAAGGAATCGTGAAATAGTGGGTTGCAAATGCAGCAGTAGCCCTACCTTATGGACAGTTCAGCAAAGCAGATAGTTTGACCAATTCTTTCTGAATGGCACTATAGCTAAGAGAAAGTGGTTTGGATCTTCCATAATAGAGATTGGGTTTCCCAGCTCTGACAGAAGTAACTTTGTGCAATCTCTCTGTCTCTCTTGTAAAATGAGGAGAGAGGCTGATATTTGTCCCCTTTTTAGAATAGAGTGGTAGATCTTTCTGCATAGCAAAGACTGTGATGAACATAAAATTATTATGTCAGTCAGTAGAGGGTTAAGACTACAGCTCAGGGTCTCCTTGTTCCTAGCACATAGTGTACTGTCCCATAAACCAAAGGTTATATTGATGGGGGAAAGTAGCAGCAGGAGTTTTTTAATTTTAAGCTATCCATAGGCTTAATTCTGCCTGGCTTTAAAATGATGTAGAGGGATTGGAAATATGTGCAATGCAGTTGGAACATTAAAATAACTAAAAAAAACCCAAGCCCCTCCAGTTAACTGTGCATATGCACAATTTCAGAGGATTATAATTTGGCCTATTCTAGACTGATTTTCACAGACATAGCAAGAGGTACTTTTCTGGCCCCCCAACTAAACTGACACATTTTTCTGGCCCCACAACTGACTCCAACTAATTTTGAGTTCTTGCTCCAAGCCACTCAGACATTCAAGTTGTTCCAAATCCAAAAAAAGATTTACTGTTGTCAAAACTATTTTTCTCCAACCATCTCACTGAAAGCAGTTGCACTATTCTCTGCTTAAACTTTAAAGAAAATCAGCCTGATGCAAACACTAAACAGAAAGTTTCAGCTTTAATAGTTAAATGCAATTGAAAGCAGGGTGTTAGACTGGATAATGTTAGGCAGTCCTAATCTAGATGTCACTACTGCTCCATCTCAAGAATAGCAGCTACCAAAGTTTTTCCTGTGAGATATGCACATGTGCACACAATCAGATAATTGCATAGGAAAAATAGTTTGCACTAGTGTGCAAATAGGGGCTAGCATGCAAATACCTGCATGTGCACAGTTATCCATTTGGTAAAAGTATGAACCTGTTTACACAGTGGTGTATATACTTTGTGCGTGCCGCTGTGGCACCCCTTTTTTTCCTTTGGCCCTCAAAGCCTAGTGTGCTGTTCTTAAGATTGTTTTAGACTTTACATTGTCACTAACTGTCTCTTTTCCTTCCCAGCTGCTGCGATTCCACACCCCGGACACTTTCTCTTATTATCTGTAGAGTCCTGGTAAGAATGGTCTGTTAACTGCTTTTTTAATCATTTCATTTATGCCATAACAATGTAGGATACTTAAACAAAAAAAGGCTCAGTTCTCCTACCCATACACTCCTTACTACAGGTGTAACCTTATTAAAATAAATAGGCAAGATTCTGCCACCCTTATTCATGTTTAGTACTTAATTTCTCATGTAGTCTCGTTGAAATCAATGGACTACTCGAAAAGTAAGATACTACTCACTGAGAGTAAGAGTGGCAAAACCCAGGCCCAAAGAAGACATAGGATCCTTCCTAAGAAGGTTCAGTCTTGCTTCGAACCATGACAACAGTTTGGGTGGTAATTAGTTCAGAGACATCATTGATGAGGAGCTCAATGTAGGAAGGCTTCATAAAAGGAGTTTTAAGGAGGCATTTGAAAGAGAAGAGCATTGGTGCTGGTATACAGGTTATAGAAGGCTGTTCCTAGCATAAGAGATGCTCAGAAGAAAAACGTGAAGCTGCGAGTGGGAAGTACACCATGAGAGCAATAAGAAGAAAAGATGCATCGGATCAAGGGGTTGGGGGAATGGAGGGTGGGAAGGATGTGTAGGAGGAAATTAGGTCAATGATCTAGGCAGGGGCAGAGAGATGTTTCAATAGAACACTTCCAGTTAATTTAAGGGACACAGTGACAGAGTAAACTAAGTGGAACCCCTGAAACAAAAGTCCCTCTCGGAGGAATTAATCATGTCACAAGGCATAGGATTGCTAAAGCTTTGGGGGGATAAATCAGAAAGAAAAGGAAAAAAAGATTCTAGAAAACAGTGTGGGATTGAGACCGATTTTAAGCATTGATTCAGGATGATGGGAGTCTCAGAATTTGGAGTGTGAAGTTGTCTTTGGAGACGGGTGTCTCTTTAGTATGCTGTTACTCAGCTGCATCTTTCAAGCTTGATTAATACTTAATGTGATTGTCTTTAAAATCTGTCAGCTTTTGGCATAGATCAGACAAGCTGCTGTGACAGAAGTGCAAATATTTGTATTAGAGATCTGTAGACTGCCGCAGCTATGATTAATAAGTTTTGCCCAACCATCCACAGAGATTTTGTTTTCCAATTTATCCTGCAGAAATTTTAACTAAAATGCTCAGGGATTTTTTCCCCCTTCGGGTTTGCTTTTTTTAAAAAATAATTAAGAAGGGTAGCTCGTTACTTGGCTGGTAAATTAAAAGATACGCATAGATCCTGTCAAAAATCTAATGGTTGCGCTCAGAAAGATCCTTGATCAAAGGAGATACCCCCTGAAGATCAGGGAAAGTACCAAGGAAATTGTTATAAAAGAATAAAACTGTTAGGGAAAAAACAATAATGGGTGACAAAGATGCTGATGAAATGACAGATACTGTAAAACCTACAATTCAAATAAATAGATATTAAACACTTTCAAACAATAATAAATTTTTTTGGGGGGAGGAGTTTGGAAGAAAAAATTTTCAGCCATAAATGAAGAATCAGAGAGATATGTTAGGTCATTGTTTTTTCTGTCAGAAGGACACAACCAACAGGGTTTCCTCCAGTTAGCTGTCACACTGCTAACTAAAAAAGCTTTCCTTTGTCTGTGTCCCATGAAAAATTTTCTATTGGCACATGAAGGGGCATGTGGGTGTATAAAAACAGATCTCCGATGCATATATATGGTACAGGAAATTGAAGCCAGGACCTGCTGTTCCAAAACTACGGTATACTATGCACTGACCTAAAGGGGCGGCAGTGAGAGAAACACATCTTTTTATATTCTTGATATTTTTACATAATTGTGATCAGTGCCTTAGATACCAAGTTGCCAGAGGTCTAAGACAGATAGCGAAACAAAGGAAAATCTGTATTATCTGTCATTATTTGGGGTTTATAGCCTCTGTGAGCACCAGCTACTGGAGAGAGACGATTAAAATGTGTTGAGCAGGTATGAGACATTTGATCCAAATAGAAAGCAGAGATCATACATATAAACTACTCAGTATATTACATGTCAGAGAAGTCAGGGCAAGTAATTTGGTTTGGTTCCCACTTCTATTTATAGCAGCTACAAATCCAAGGAGAATCATGCTGGTAGTGGGAAGGTGCTCTCATCTCCTCTCTTTCCCCCAGCTTCTATCATTTCAAGGTTCAACCCCTCCCTGGTTTTCATGCTTTGATCCAATCCTAGTTTCATGATATCAAACTTTGATCTGCCAACATATACCTCCCAGGTGTCCATTATCTCTCACTGTCTCCTGAGACTTCGTTTTCCTACTCTTCTTTCTTCTCCATAAGTTCTCTCTATCCATTTCTCCTTCCATGTGTGACTGTGAGGAGTGGAGAAGGGGTCTGCAGTTTGTGATGTCTGAGTCTCCCGTTCTTGTTACTTCTGGCCTCTTTTCTCAATCATGATGATAGTAAAGAGTCACAGAAAGAGCCACTTTCTTCTAATACTGAACAGGGGACTTTATTAGAATAAAGAAAATCACAGAGCCATAGAAATGAAGGGCAAGAGAGGACCTCAAGAGGTCATCTAGTCCATCCCCCTGTGCTGAAGCAGGATTAAGTATGGCTAGGTCATCCCCCAACAGATGTTTGTCTAACCTGTTCTTAAAAACCTCCTGTGACAGGGATTCTACCTCCTCCATAGGTCACCTGTTCCAGGACTTAACTGGCCTTGTAGTTAGCTTTTCCTAATATCTAACATAAATCTCCCTTCCTGCAAACTAAGCCATCATCTTTACAACAACCTTCCATATATTTCAAGAATTCTATCAGGTCACCCCCTCGGCTTTCTTCTCTTAAGACTAAACATGCCCAATTCTTTCACCTCAGAGGTCAGATTTTCTAAACCTTTTGCCATTTTTGTTGCTGTCCTCTGGACTCCGTCTAATTTGTTCACATCTTTCTTAAAGTGCGGTGCCCCAAACTGGACACAATACTCCTTATGAGATCTCACCAGGGCAGAATACAGTGCGACATATTCACTTTGTGATCCACAATCCCCAGATCTTTTTCTGCAATACTGCTGCCTACACAGTTATTCCCCATTTTGTATTTGGGCATTTGATTTTTCCTTCTTATGTACAGTACTTTGTACTTATCCCTAAAGCTACTGTCTCTGTGCCTCACTGCAGAACTTCTGCCTGCTACCGATTTAAAGAAACCATACTCATCCCAACAGTTCCCTCCCTTTGCTCTGTAACAAACTGTAGATTTACACAATTCACCATCTTGACTGCTCATCAAGATTTGGAATTCTTCTGGCCTTCAGAAGGGTTTTGTCCAGTTAATTCACTTGAATTATTAAACCCCACAGGTATAAAAGCTGGTTGAGAACACAACAGGATAGTGTGAGAACCATTGCAACTAGGGTCATAAAGCAATACAACTCTGTTTGGAATCAGAGGAATCATGCCACCTTTTCTTTGCACTGAGTACCATGATCAGTCCTAACCAGGTAGGGTCTTGGAATGTAGCTGCGTTCAGCAATGGGTCGCTGTTGTCCACTATTTTTTCTCATCCAGTAATTATGTGGCCTAGGTTTCCTGGTTTTATGGTTAGGTTAGCTTTGGACTATGTTTTACTGGTTAAAAAATAAAAGCTTCTCTCTCTGAATTTGTTATTTCTCAGATGCACATCTTTCAAAAGCAGGGCTACTTAGGATGAAAACATTTCTAAGGATAGGTGTGTTCTTCTAATGAGTGGACCTATACATAGCTGAGATAGGTTTTCTTTAGTGACTGATGTAAGGGTTGCCCTATAGCTCACCCGAGCTAATATGGAATCTATTTGTTGTATCAAGTATCCGGGGGTAGCCGTGTTAGTCTGTATCTACAAAAACAACAAGGAGTCTGGTGGCACCTTAAAGACTAACAGATTTATTTGGGCACAAGCTTTCGTGGGTAAAAACCTCACTTCTTCAGATGCATCTAGAAAAATAGTCAGATAGACATGCCACTTTTCTTCATGTAGGCCTAGTGCTATTCTTTACCATGACTTATTGGGTAGTGTTGTGGGCATGAGATGTTCTTTTAGGTGTATACTCAGCCTGGGGTGTACTCTAATTTGTACCACCAGTAGGGTTACCAACGCTCCAGGATTGGCCTGGAGTCTCCAGGAATTAAAGACTAGTCTTTAATTAAAGACTATGTTAAACTACTAGATTATGTTATGTGATGAAATCTCCAGGAATACAGCCAACCAAAACTGGTAACTGGTTAACTGGTAACCCTACTAGCTGGCTATGGTCCCCAATTGGGGAAGCTTAAACAGGAGAAATTAAGGAAGGCCCACATCAGAATAGTCCAGTGGTTAGGACATGTGGTCTCCCACACTACAGTTGAGTGCTCTATCAATTGGGTTAAAAGTTATAAGATAGGCCCCATCCCCACCTTCTCCTTCAGCCAGATTTAGAATGGACTCCAAACCAGTAGGTAACTTCTGAGCATGCTTACTGGATCAGGCCCTACATGCAATTTAGGGGGCAGAATGTCTGCCTTCTGCTGGTTTGTGACTTGTTCTGGGCCTTAAGCAGGAGATAGGTGTCTGGACATAAGAACGGCCATTCTGGTCCATCTAGCCCAGTACTCTGTCTTCTGACAGTGGCCAATGTCAGGTGTTTCAGAGGGAATGAACAAAACAGGTAATCACAGAGTGATCCATCCCCTATTATCCACTCCCAGCTTCTGGCAATCACAGTCTAGGGACATCCAGAACATGGGGTTGCATCCCTGACCATCTTGGCTAAAAGCCATTGATGGACCCATCGTCCATAAACTTATCATATTCTTTTTTGATCTAAGTTATACTTTTAGCCTGAACATCCTCTGGCAACAATTTCCACAGGTTGACTGTACGTTCTGTGAAGAAGTAGTCCTGTTTATTTTTTAACTTGCTACCTATTAATTTTATTGAGTAAAATTCTTGTGTTATGTTAAGGGGTAAATAACACTTCCTTATTCGCTTTCTCTACACTATTTGTGATTTAATAGACATATATCATATCCCCCCTTAGTCATCTCTTTTCTAAGATGAACTGTTCTATGGCTGGGCTTCAGGCTCTTTCATTTAAATATTCTTGCAGCACCATTTACCCCCCTGCTCATAAGAATCTATCAGAATGTCCAGTCATATAACTTAAATATAACCTGATATGGATGGAATCAGACCTACTTGTGATGTTTCCCTGGTATTATCTGGACTGGTGATCTGCTAGGTCACGCCAATCCTTAACTCTAGGAGCCAGCCTTACCCTGCTCTGCTGTGAGAACCCCCACTCCTGGGCTGTTCACACACAGCCTCTGGCATGTAAGCTGCTCCTTGGATTGTGCAACCAAATGACACTAGCCAATATCTCCGGTCCCAGACACAACACTAGGAACCTCCATCTTGCAGTGTCCAATTATGCCCGCTGGACGCTGCACGCTTATATGAGTTCATCAATTTAACAAAGAAATTGATATGTACCAGGCTTGTTATCCCACATGGAGTCTCTGACATGCTTTAAACCAAATGCACTGCTTCAGGTAGAACAAACAAATGACTTTATTAACTACAAAGATAGATTTTTAAGTGATTATAAGTCAAAGCATAACAAGTCAGGTTTGGTCAAATGAAATAAGATCAGCTTAGAATGCATTTTGATTTTAACACTTTCAATGCCCTTACAAACTTAGATGCTTCTCACCACAGGCTGGCTGGTTGCCCTTCAGCCAGGCTCTCCCCTTTGATCAGCGCTTCAGTCACTTTGTGGTGATGTCTGGAGATGGAGGTGGGAGAGAGAGGAAGAGCATGGCAAACATCTCTCCCTTTTATCGTGTCCTTTCTTCCCTCTTGGCTTTGCCCCCCCCCCTCAGACTCAGGTGAGCATTACCTCATTGCAGTCCCAAACTGACCAAAGGAAGGGGGGTGACTCACTCGAGAGTCCAACAAATTCTTTGTTGTTGCCTACGCCATTGTCCTTTGTTCCTGTGAGGCTGGGCTGGGTTTGTCCCCTACATGCCCTGATGAGGTGTAAACTGCCCCTCTGCTTCTGGAGAGTTTTTGCCTGGGCTTGCTTTAAGCCATGAGGACATATTTTCAGCCTCATAACTATATACATGAAATTATAACCTATAACATTACTATAACAACGATTACCATAACAACAATGCTCAGTGCATTATGAGCCTTCCGAAGACACCCGACATGACAAACTTTGCATTAGATACCACACAATCATATTATAAGGATGAACATGGAGATGTTGGGTGTTCCCCCGAGGTACAGAACATCGCACTAGTCTTCTGTGTCACCACTGCCTTTAACTGGATAGAATTATACCTGCTCCTCTATTGAAAATTAACTCTTATCAGTATTGTCTCCTGTTTGATGTAAATCAGACCTGCACATGTGTATGCATGTGCCCCCTGAAACACTGGCCTTTGCTGAGGAATATTTGTTATGCATTCATTTAGATTTAATATAAAATAAAATACCTATATAGAGTTCTAGACTAGCTGGCAGCAATTAAAATCATATCCCCACAGAGATCACCCTGTAGTGAAACATAAAAATCAATATACTGCCAGCAAATGCAGCAGCCAAACACTCCCCCATTCTAATCAACCCAAAGCCCCATACCCTCAGCCCTCTTCAGAAGCCTGTCAAATTGATAGTTTTGCAATATGTCCTAGAAATCTATTTCAGAGTAAGGATGCGGGAAGGGGGAGAATTCCAGAGTTAGGGGGCCCTCAGAGAGAATGCCTTATCCAGGAATAGTGGCATTTGCCAAATGATAAATAAAGCCATAATTTTTGGTCACAGGGATTCCTGGAAAACATTTTCATCTGGGAATGGGCAGGATGGGGGTTGCACTTCGTGTGTTAAGTTTAATTTTGAGTTATTAGTTTTTGTTCAGGTGGGTCCCATCCTAAGCTTCAACTTATCCCAGGCTCACATGAGACTCAGCCCAGATTTGCTCAGAAGGTTCACAAACACTGGTGAAACTAAATGAACAGATCAAGGAAATCTGAATCCACAGTGAATTAATTCATTGGGACATCTCTTGTCTCCCCCAACACTAGAGCCCAAGATTCAGTGTACAACTTTTCCCCCCTTCACAAAAACTCCTGTCAGATGTTCATTCCCTCAGAGGTGCGTAGCAGAGTAAGAACTGCACCCCAAATTGAAGTATATGTTTGCAGAGGAAGTTAGAGATTGTGAAAGGAGATTTCCTGTTAAACAGGAGGAAGAAGGAACCTGGACTGTGCCTCATCATGGGCTGCAATAAGAAGGCAGACATCTTGATTCTCCTCTGCTGAAGTTATCACCACAGGACAGCTCATATGTCAACATGGACAGCTCATATGTCACCATGTCACCAGGAGCATAAGCAGTAAACACAACACTAGTATTTTACCTATCCTAGGTTTCACCTATCCCAGTTCTGTGGACCTGATCCATATTCCAGCTTTGTGATAAAACCCCAAGGTAGGGGGATTTTGCCTGTTTCAGATTAGAAACATTTTGCATGTTAAGGCCTGTCATCCCAGATTCTTAGCTGGAACTCCAACCATTTTGGGGTCTCCTGCACACAGCTATGTGAGGTAACTGTCCTAATGACATTGTGTGTGCCAAATGCGAAAAAATGCCATTCTATTCATCTCAACATTGACTCAAATGGAACTTCAGGAGCTGTGTGTAGTGTGATATGGCAGCAGAGACAAAAGAAAAATAAGCTGAATCCCAGCAGTCAGGATAACAGCTTTCATCCCCCTCACCCACAGAGCAGTTAGCTCTTTTGTAATGGCTTTACCTTGAATAGTTTGACTAATTAAGGCATTTCATCTGAGTGCATTCTTTGTACTGCAAAAGGAATTTGGCAAGGTTAATATGATTTGGAGCACATGAATGACTAAGGTGTACATGCTAAGGGGGGAAATGTGATAAATTATTTATTTATTCTAAGAAAAACTTATGTCTCTCCTGCAATTTATTGCTAAGTACTTAATTGTTTTAGCACAAGTAAAAATACAGAAATAATAGATTTTTAAAGGTTTCTTCAAAAGGTTAGTTCAATTAGCAAATGATGTGGAATCACGTAATTAGACTCTTCTAATTGTTTTTCTCCAGATTAAAATTTATTCAAAACCCTCTATTTTAAAACAAAGGAAAATTGAGATTGAATATTGAGAAAAAGCATCTTGACTGTGAAAGCTTTTGACTGTGAAATTGCCCTCAAGAGAAGTGATTTCCAGATTTAAATAACCCACATGCCTAGACAATGCAAAGGATGATATATAGTCAGAATCAATCCTGTAGTCTCTTCCTACTCTAGTGCCTGTGATTCTATAGTATATTCATGGGACTGCATATTAATAAAACTTCACAGCTATAAGAAAACAACATTCAAGAATGACCCCTTTCTGCAATGCCAGTGATGGTTTCTTCTCAGTTTTTTCGCTAAATCCGCCTGTAGCACCAGATTAATATCTGTTTGGTCCTCTGTTGATGCGACTATTGCACTTTCAGGGGTTGGGCTCAGTGATCTAATAGATCCTTGCCATTTCTAACTGAGATTTTTTATCTGAAGTTTTTCAACCTCTTTCCCAATGTGATTAATATTTAACACCTCAGACTCAGTCCTCTTCAGACATGCCCCAAAATCTTTTGCACCACATAACACAGTGCTTCACAGCCAGTACAATGGGAATCAAAGCAATGTTTTATAGGGTTTTTCTAGCATCTAAAGAGGAACATTTCTAAGTGACAGAGCAAATCCATCTCCGCAAAGACCAGAGACAAGAAATAGGAGAGACAACTAAATAAATACTGGCTAAACGATTCCCTTGATGGTTCACTTATAAAGTACCCAAAAGCCATTCAAAGAATGGTAGTGAAGGACATATATATGTGTGTGTGTGGTTTTTTAATCTGTACTGTATATTTATCTGAATATTATTTGGCTATGAATAACCAAGACACAGTGATGAAGACCACATATTAGACAAGGGTTAGGCCTGGGGAATGAGTAAGAGAGCACCATTGGGGCTTCCAATTAACTGAAACCCACATCCCACAAGAGGGTAGAATGTTTCCACTTGCAAGGAGTTAGGTGGCAATAGATTGTAATCAGAATTAGATATCTTTAAAGCTTGGAAGAGGAACCGCAGGCCATTACAAAACCCCAACCATTAATCACCCTTAGCCATCAATGCCTTTAATAATACCTTACTTCAGCGATAACTCATCTTGTAGTTCTACAGCCAAATGCAGCTCAACTGGATTCTAGCCATCTGTGTGGAGCTCTAAATGCTCTGCTTGGTTTTAGTGGAGTGGCGATCACGGGAATGCTCACCATGCGCATGGGTCACAATGAGAACGTGCTATGGGCTACCAGGATCCACCTTCATCCTACCAGAAAACCAAGAAGGTATGGAGCAGAAGGGGGAACAAGGAGGTGGTCAAATGGATCTGCAGAGGAAGAGCCTGACATTTAGTGGCAGTGTTTTCTTTGTGATATGGTGAACAATGTTAGTATATTGAGCTTTGATTGTGAGACACTGATGTCAGTACTGCAACACAATGCCACTTGCCATGCTGTTATTAATTTGTGCAGCTCCATTCACTGACAGACTGTCACTGGGGCTTTTCAAGGTTGAGTTTACGTGGCCGCTTTAATTAATAAGCCACCCAATGCCAGGATCAGTAGTCAGAATGTATTATCTTACCTTGTTCCTTGAGTTCATGTATCACACAAAGAACAATTGAACTGTTTCTCAGAATACTGCAGCTGTTTTGATATGAGTATTAAGACAGTTTAAAAGTAATCTGCAAATTAATTTAAAAGTGGCCGGTGCAGTTTCTGTGCTTCTTTATAATGGAGGAAGGAGGTATGAAAAGGTTTGTTTTTTTCCCCTTTGTATTTTACCACAGAGATATCAGAATATCTAATGAGGTTTTCCTGAAGGACCGTTTTGGGGCCTCAGAAAAAGTGGGGCTGTTGAGTCTTTATCAAAGGTTTCTTGTATATAAAATGTTCATAGTTGTAAGGTGGTTACAGCTCTCTCCCCATCTGTCAATGAGGGAGACCACGCCCCCTCGCTACGATGCCTCTGGAGCGACCAGCAGTTAGTAGGCCCAAGCCTGCAGTCCAGACCAGGCAGCAATTGAGTATATGAACCACAGCCCTCAATCAGGGCAGGGCAGCAAACAGTTAATGGCTCTGACCTGCAGTCAGGCTGAGCAACACAGCAGTCTAGGGGATCAGCTCTCTGGAAGGGCAGACAGCAAAACCATCTGGCGTCCTAGCTCAGGTGGCTGACAGACCAATGCAGGTCTCTTGGCCTAAATTTGGGAAGGCTTCCACCCCAGGGTTGGGGTGGCAGTGGGTATGGGGACGCAGGCCCATCTGACTCCCAGCCCCTAACAGTGGCAGAGTGAGCCGCCACTGGGTCAGTGGGGAATCCAGCCGCAATACACTTGCAGTCAGTAATGCAGCCGAACCCTATTCGGCTTCCCTGGGCTCCTTTCTACACTCCCATTCAGGGGGTACCTGGGTTCCGGGGTTGTCATTCATCTCACCAGGGTAAACAGCTAGTGACAACCCCAATAGCTCCTGAGTGTCCCCGGTGCCTGGCAGTGCTGGCAATCCCTTCAGGTCTCTGGGGCAGTAGTGGCCTCTGTCGGGTCCAAGCTCCAGTAGCTGGGCGGGGAGACATCCTGATCCTCCAGCAGCTCTCCTCCAACTGACCTGGAGTGCCTGTCTTTTATATTTCCGATTCCTGTCCCGCCCTGCTGCTTCCGGCAGGGCGATCATGGGTGTCCCAGCTCTGCCCACCAGGGGGCGGTTGCAGCTCTCTCCCCATCCATGAAGGAGGAAGACCACTACAATTATTGAAATTAAATAACTCGTTGAGTTAAAGAACTCCAATGCAAAATATTTAAACAGTAACTAAAAATCACTTCTTTAAAGAGCTCAGCTTCCACAAGTGGCTCTTACTGGAGGAGCCCAGAGCTGATTGTGATCAAATCACACGTGTATAAAAGTGTTATCACTTTTCAACCCACGCAGCTTCTCAATGTTTGAAGTCCTGTGGGTCTTCCAGTTGGGGGTAGAAATTGGTGGTAGTCAAGTATTTCTTTGATGCAATTTTGTTTATTTACAAAGAATGTACAGTCTTGTGTCTCTGAACACAGAAGGAATCAAATAGCAGAAAACAGCTCCTTTTGCTCACAGCAGCAAGAACACTCCTCTCAGCCTGCATGTCTGACCCAAAAACCTCTCCTAGTTTTCTTCCAGAGTCAGCCGCATGCTTTTAGCTGCTCCTCCAGGCAGTCTCTCACTCTGTCTGCTCTGTTCTCGTCTGACCTCAATTTCCGTGAGATCTATCTTCCTATACATACACACCTCTACCCAACACAATACTCAGCAAAAGCTCCTGGGCAGATTCACACACTCCTTTTGTCTTAGATGGGGGGTTATGCTTACAGTTGTGCTAATTGAAGGGTGAGTTCATGCCCGTCCATCTCAATGGGGTTTTAACTCAATCCATAACAAGGTTTCACCCAGATCATAATAGTGTTAAACATTGTCTATGCAAGTTGCTAACTAGGAAAAATGGGTGTGTGCACACATGCTTTTTAGACAAGGTTGGGGTGAAGCATAAAGCCTCATGTCTTCAGTCCACTGAAAAGCATTGGTGCTGCTACATCCCCCAAAATGAGGCATTTTAGGCTTCAAGCCAGTTCTTTTCAAACCCAGCCTGACCTCCACCCGTCTGCCCATTTATGGCCTGCGTGAACAGTCAACAATAGGAAGGTGAGTATCAGAGGGGTAGCCGTGTTAGTCTGTATCCACAAAAACAATGGTGGTACCTTAAAGACTAACAGATTTATTTGGGCATAAGCTTTCGTGGGTAAAAAACCCACTTCAGATGCATGCATTCCTAACATTGTTAGCTTTTTTGACTGCCACTGCTCATTGAGCAGATGTTTTCATAGAACTATCCACAATGACTCCAAGATCTCTTTCCTGAGTGATACCTGTTAACTTGGACCCCATCATTGTGTGTGTATAATTGGGATTGTTTTCTAATGTGCATCATTTCACACGTCTCAGCATTGAATTTCATCTGCCATTTTGTCACCCAGTCACACAGTTTAGTGAGATCCCTTTGTAACTCTTCACAGTCAGCTTTGGACGTAACTATCAAGACTGGGAGAGTCTGGATGATCTGGACAAGGGGAGTAAACAGTGAGGTGAGTAAACAGTGAGTAAATAAAAATTTTAAGACAATACAAAATTATTCAAGATAGATAGCATACCACCTGCCCATAAGGTAGGTAATCATACATTCTGCATTCAGTGCAATAACCTGGACAGCTCCCACTGGACTTCTGTTGCTGGAAGTTGCTGGACTTCTGCCTGCATTCTCTTTAAAACCTTGCATCTTTTGTTGTTGTTGTGTTTTGTTTATTGGGGGACAGGGTGTTTACTGCTTTAAGTTTAGAGAATGTTAATCAGGTGTATCTAGCTCTTCCATTCCCTCTCTAAAGACTCCCTTGCAAAACTCCCATTAGCTGCTCCTGTTTGCTAATTCCAGTGGTCCCTTAGGAGCTGGCTTTTTAAACTCCTGTGTTCCCAGAGTAGCTCCACCCCCAGGTTAAGGGTTAATGGGTGTTAAAGAGCCTTGTCAAAGCCTTGTTAAGAAGCTCTCAGCCTTACCCACCAGGCTGCTAAACTCAGCACCCCCCCTTCCAAACAAAGAGACCACACTATATACTTCAGTCAAGCAGCAAGCACACCACAAACACACACTAAAGACAACAAACTCACCCCAAGGGTCATACAGTCACTTCTCCTTCACTTGGAGAGCTCCCTTGCAAAACTCCCCTGTTACAATATAAACTGGTTTTGATGTGTAAAGTACACAGTTACTTTTCCTCCAGGTATGCACTCCCTCTTCACTGTGACAAAATTCAGTACCAAAAGCAATAAACCCACAACCTTAGCCACAAAAATATTTCCTCTTCTCACTCCTTCCACGTTAAGAGAAACAAATTTGTTAAAGCACAACAATATCAAAGAGAAACATACATCAACAGCCCAACACCATGACATCAACAACTGCTAAAAAATGCATCTCTGACATACTAGCCTCCTGGAGCATACACCCCTGCAAAACACCATGTATTGGCTTATACATCACCACCTCAACAGCAATGTCACTGTCCCCCCCCCAGCCCCAAATTGAAATTGCATTAGCACTGCAGATACCTGTGCATCCTGCAAGAATTTTTGTCTTAACATGAGGTGTGTTACAAGGATAGGCGCTTGCAGTGATGCTTGCAGTGCAAAAAGTTGGCACAATCTGATAGGGCCAGTCCATCAGGAGATCTGATACCAGCTTCAAAGAGCATCCCTCACTCCCTGAGATGGCAGGAGTTCTCTATTATAAAAATCCCTTCTATATTTTTTAAAAGTTTCGAATTTCACCGCCCTAACAGGAACCACCATGATGAATGTACTATAAATACCTAGATAGAATATCACCAATAGATAGCCTGCTTTGCATCCTCATTAGTTTTCATTCACATAGATAATGAAGTAGGCAAAACCATGTGATTGAGGATTTATGACCCTAAGAAGAGAATCAGTAAATAAAAGCAACAGATTACCCCAATATTATTGAAAGCTGCCATTTAGAGTGTCTTTTGGCAGGTTTAATAGGCAATACATATCCATTTTATTGGAGGCTCTGGAATGACTAGCATCTAACTCAGGAACACAGAGTCAACAAGGCTGATAGATATCTTATCTTTTAACTGGATGGCAGTAATGCATGCAAGATTTGGAGAGATTTATGCCAGGATTTAAGGAATATAATATTCATCCTGAATTAACTAATTTTTGCAATCATTGTACTGTGAGTGATACACTGCTGCCAGCATAGATTTATGATCTGCCTGAAGTACCAGTTACCTTCCAATTTCAACAGTAAATTTATTTGGCAATATGAGGTGCTGCAGCAATTTTTACACACCAGTAAAGATAGAAATGAATGGGCTTTCTATCTTGCCTGGAAACAAATTTTGTAAATAAAATAAAATATAGAGGAGGAATCTCTAGGATTTGTGCAAGCAAACTTCAATTGGTATTGAATTTTTATTTTTCTGCCCAATGATGCCTCTCAGAAAGGTTGATTTTTCTTGTACGTTAAAACAAAATGCTCTGTATGCTCTTTGAAAAGGAAGGTTCTCTCTAAGTACAGGAAAGAGCCAATACAGTACAATCTTAAATTGTGTGCAGGAGAACACAATCTACACCAATGCTTTGGACAGTCTCATCTTTTATTCTCCTCTTGGTATATGTGACGTTGCACATATATTTATGGAAATATGCTTATGAATGTAAATATGTCACTGGAATATGCTTTATACAAAAGGTCTCTTGTAAGGTATCATTACAAAGCTTATCATTTACTGAGTGTGTTCATCCTATTTGTTTGCATGTATTATTTCTATGTCTGGAGTTAGGAGAATAAGATATAAACTTACATTACTAATGTAAACATGTTAAGTGGACACCATTAAGAGTGCTTCAGAATCAATGAACTGTGAATGGGTTTGTTTACCTGCAAGCCTTCCTATGTACGGATCTTCCAGTTACTAGGCTATGAAGAAGGAGGTCGTACAGTGACAAGTGATCATGTCACCTGAACTGGAATCCATCTTAAACCTGGTGCTTTTCCATTTAGAAGGAAGGGTGGGAACCCAGAGAGAGACAAAGGATTCCCTCCTTGTGCCAAAGCTATAAAAGGGGGTGGAACAGAAAGGGGGTTGCCAGTTTTAGAGTGTAGAAAAGGCTTTGGAGAACAAATGTGAGAAACTTCCCCCAACTTGACAATGTGACAGAGAGAGAGAGAGAGATGGCCCCTGCCTTGAAGCTGCGGCAGAAACAAGCCATGCAGGGCTAAGCCATTGCAAAGAGACTCCAAAGGACCTACAGCCGGCCTCTTAGCATTGTCAGAGCTGTCTCTATGTCCCCTGCTTTTGCAGGAGGCCCTGGCACAGGGAGCATTTTGGAATAGCCAGGTGTGTGTTGGGGATGATTGGGGGGACGGTCAGGACAGTCCTTTGTACCCTGATTTCTGTGCTGCTGCAATGATCCATGGAAGTCATTGCAATAAAAGTGCAAGATAGGGCAGTCTGGAAGGCTGTGAGGGTGGCTTCTGGCAGCCCCTGAATAGCAAGGTTACAAGCCACCTCTTTTCAGTGCCTGTGCTGGATGAGGATCTCTTGTGTAACCAGTTTGACAAGAGAATTGAAGATCAGAAGAGCCATGAATTAGATCCAGGCCCATGTTATATAAACTGAGGTGAGAATAAAAGGAAGACCTGCCTTTGAGAAGTGTCTCTAATTGGAGAGCCAGTATCCAGCTGGCCTAACGCTGGGAGAGGTAATGGAGTTGTCATTCATCTGGTAAAGGGAGATTAGAAGAGTTAGGGTGTAACAATGAGAATCTCACATACAGTCTCATCAAAATATTCTTCACAAGTAAACAGGAATGATGCAACTGCTTCAGTTTAGTGCACAGAAAGGAACTCTGGTGCCTCCGCAATTCTAATGGCTTTATTTGAAGGCCATAGAGTCATAGAACCAAATAATATGCAAAGTGCAGTATCTTTTCCAGGTGCTCTGGGGGTGGCTATATGTACGGAGATCAATTAAAAGACCGGTATGGAGCCAGTTGACATCTTGCAAGCATGCTGAAAAAACAGTTGTGTAACCATTTGTTAAATTGTTTTCCTATTGAAGTTGTTACCCGATTTAACCTCCTGCAAACTTTTTAAAAACTGAAACTTAAAAGGCAGAAACCACCTCCTCAGTGAGGTGTTACAAAAACCCTTATTCATGGTGACAACCTGACATTGTTGAGACAGCTAGGAGTAAAAATGCGGCGGAGAGCTATGTCTGAAAGGCCGTGACGTGCTTCAAGCATTGCAGCAGAAAAATCCTACAGTTGGCAGTATCAGAAAGTTACAGGAAGATCATGAGGAATTAAAATTGATAGAATGCCAGGATCCATCTGCAAGAGAAGGTCGGGGCAAATATGTGTAAGAAGTCCTTGTTTGGAAGGGTGGGGAGTAGGGGTTCTTGTCCCTATTAAAACAGTAAAACTCACTGTGTGGGTTGAAGATGGAAAGTCAGATTCTCCATTCTGATTTGATAGTTCTACGCCCACTTTGCTTTGATATAAATGATGACAGAAGGTGCAAGACCTCAGAAAATCAGGCCCACAGTCTATAAATATACTGCCACTAGCAAATACTGTAGTCTTGTCTGCCCCAAGTCCACTTCAAAGTGACTAATCAGCTTCAACCATATATGTGCCTCTGAGTCAGAAGGAATTTTGGCAAGAGGAAGTGTCCTCATTACAGGGCTAGTTGCACCACTACCCCCTTTCTGGTTGTCCTTAGTAGAACCTCTCAGATGCCAAACCTCATGCATATACCTAGCCTACAGTGGAATTCTGCAATTCCCTCACTCCTAGAGTAGGACCTGGGCTACAGCACCTGTGTATCAACCACTTTTACCTTGCAGGTCCAACAGAGTTTGCACACCTGCTGTTCTTCCCTTTGGGAGTTTATGATCAGAGGTATATAGTGACTTGACTGCCTTCCTGTTGTTGTTTTTGTTTTTTATTTTTAGCATAGGAACAAAGCTTTTAGAGGGAAAGGATTTTAAATCTATCTTTAGGTAATGTAAACATACATGAAGCCCTACCATCTTTTGGTGAGCTAGGCAGGCCTAGCTTCTCCATAAACCTGTAAGGTTTTCCCAAACAACTACTGCCTTGAGAATGTGTCCCCCTTTTAAACCCTGCTCTTGTTCCTAGGTTTTGACCCTTCCTGGTCCAAACCACTTTGCAAGTTAGCTCAAGACAGAGCTGAAATCATCCAAGCTAATTGTTCTGGCATTGTCCTCTTAAAAACTTGTAAGTATTAGCCACCCCTCGTCAATCTTGAGCCATTCCTTTTCTTCCTGCCTGTCTTTTTTCCAGACAAACTCTGGTTGAGTTACATGTATAACAGTCATACAGGAAATACAAATACCCAGGCCAGCATTTACAAATTATCACTGAGCAGCTCCAAAGCTGCCATCTCCCCACTTTACATCAACCAGGATGGGTATGCTCACAGTCGTACCTGGGAAGCTTTCACATGCCTCCATTAACCCAGATCTTGTGGGACCTGAACTTACCACCTTTTCCCATTTGTCTTCTAGGGAGTGAGAAGGGTGGTGATCCCATATTTATTATTTCTTAATGTGCCGGCCACATGGTTGTGTGCCAGGGGGGTGTCACCAGCACCTTCTTGAATAGTTTGGGTCATCAGGTCTGGCCCCTTGCAAAAGCTGGTCTGAGCCAAGCAATAATTCTTGGACTCCAGTTACCCACTGTTAAGTGGGGAAGGAATTCGGGTACCCCATCCCACCTCTGGTGCGTTCTCTGTGTCTGTTCCCACGCCTCGGCTAAGTTGTATGGGAGGAACCACTTCCCTCTTCAGGGACAATCCTTCATTCTTTTCCCCCAGGACTATTTCCTCTCTCTACCCTACCACCTGATTGATTGAGAGTCAGGGTCCACTGCAGTGGTCCACTCCATGGTAAGGACAGGCTGGGGACTTGCTTCTCTATACTGAATCTGGCCTCTGTGGCTTTGCACTTGAGACAGTTTTGACTCAAACAAACTGAGGGGAATTGGGCAGAATTCCTCCCAAGTCAGATCCAGTTATATTCTCCCTCATACCTGGAAGGTGTCCTGTGCTTTGCTGTGTCATGGTCAGGGTTGAGAAGAACCCCCTCTCTTCTCCCAGCTACTTCATTTATTTTTGCCACAGACCAGAGCCTCTTATGTCTGTCCTCCCCTTAGCTTGTTTGTTCTGCTACCTAGAGTTCTGGCTCAAACTTGTTACATCACTTCCCAATAAAATATCAGACACACTTCCACCACCAGC
Organism: Trachemys scripta elegans; assembly: GCF_013100865.1. Lineage (NCBI taxonomy): Eukaryota > Metazoa > Chordata > Testudines > Emydidae > Trachemys > Trachemys scripta. The sequence continues at coordinate 69,976,460 of NC_048301.1, read as the reverse complement.
ATCCCCATTCCCTTCTTGGTTTTACAGGGATCTGGGCTTTTGCTGGGGCTTTTACTCACATCTGCCAGCATCTGATATGGTTTCACCAAATGGGGTTTGCTTAGAGTGCTGGCCATGCCTGTGTCCCTCCATCCGTGGAATGGCTCCCCATTAACTTCCATCTTTTGCCCCCTCTAGGGATCAGGTGTTTCTGTTCACATTAGGTTACAGCAAGACATATGTAATGGTAAAATAGAAGTCAATAAATTTATGAACAGGATTGTCTGATATGGTTGCCTGCAATAGCCAGGACTGGACTCGACCCAGGAGGATTTTTCAGATCTGTGTCTGAGGAGTGAACTCAGCAGCATGTGCACTGGACACCCTGAGTGAACTAGCAGTGACGGGAGGGTGTTAGAGGTGGAGTGCCCCTCCAGGACCACACTATCTTGCAGCAATGCCCATAGGACAAGGGAGGGCAAACTACAGCCCACGGGCCAGATCCGGCCCATCATGGCTTTCGATCCAGCCTGCGGGATTGCCTGCCCCATGGCGCAGCAGGGCTAAGGCTGGCTCCCTGCCTGCCCTGGCCTCACGCCACTCCCAGAAGCGGCTGGCACCATGCCCCTGCAGGCCCCTGGGGGAGGAGGGGCCAGAGGGCTCCGTGCGCTGCCCTCGCCTGCAGGCACCACCCCCAAGAGTTCCCATTGGCTGGGAATGGGAAACAATGGCCAATGGGCACTTCGGGGTGGTACCTGCAAATGAGAGCAGCGTGCGGCAGAGCAGCCTGCCCCACCCCACCCCCAGGAGCCACTGCCAGACATGCTGGACACTCCCAGGAGCAGCGCAGGGCCAGAGCAGGCAGGGAGCCTGCATTAGCCCCACTGCGCACCAATGCCACTCCAGAGCCACCCAAGGTAAGTGGTGCCAGACCAGAGCCTGCACCTCAAACCCCTCCTGCACCCTAACCCCCTGCCCTGAGCTCCCTCCTGCACCACAACCTCTTGCCCTGAGCCCCTTCCTGTACACTGGACCTCCTCCCATACTCCAAGCCCCTGCCACAGCCCTACATTCATGGCCCTGCATACAATTTCCCCATCCATTTGTGGCCCTCGGGCCAAAAAGTTAGCCCACCCCTGCTATAGGATCACTCATGGCAAGGAGTGATCAGGCTTGTGTACAGGGCTTTGGAGCTGTGCTCCAGCTCCGCTCCAGCCCCAGGCAAAAACCTACAGCTCCACTGCGCTGGAGCTGCTCCGGGCTCTGCTCCAAAGCCCTGCTTGTGTACACAGAGAAGTTAGAATTCAGCAATGCTGGTAACACTGGCTTCAATGAGGATGCTGGCATTAGAACACCGATCTTCCCACTTGAAGCAAAGGATCTTTCAGAGGCATCATTGGTGGTACCTCTTCAGGTGCTGTCCGTAGGTCACCTAAGTTTTGCATCTATTAAGGTGTGTGAGAATAACAATTGTCTTATAAACCTGGATCTTGGTGTCCTTCCGTAGATCACGGTCCATGAAAATGCATTGGAGCAGTTTCCCAAAAGAAGCCCTTGAAGCTGAAAAGAGAGGGAGAAGGAAGGAAAAAGAACTTTCTCCCAGCAGGCAGTGTGCGGATCTGTGGTCCAGGATTGGACTCCTGAGTCATCTTGGGACCCAATGTAAATCTGTGGTAGAGATCGCCCTCAAATTGAGGGATCACAGATGAGTTGAGCAAGCCACAGTGTGAGTTTACGGTGTGCTAGCTATTCTGCATTGACTCTTCTATGGGGACACTTACTGTGTGCTAAGCGTGCCTTTGTGCACTTGAGTTTAATCATGTACAGTGTCATTGCAGAGTAGCAAGCACGCTGTAGCTTGTGGAGGACTAACTTCCCTGTAGGCAAGCCATGAGGAGAGTGCTCTGTTGCATCGCACCACTGCCTGCAGCCCCTGCGTTTTCCTTGGCCTCGCTTTGATGGTGAACAAAAGAAAACAGAATTACTGGTGCACCGATGAAGCTGTCTGCTTCTCCTTTGAGAGATGTGTAGTGGGTTATGTCCCGCTTCCAATGATGGAGCAAGAAGAAGGTGGAGGAAATGTTTCAACCAAAACCAATCCATCTCATTGCCTTTCACAGCACAGATAAAGAGTGAGAGAATGCTTGTATGAAGCTGTTTCAAGGCATGTAAGTAAGTCATTGTGCTCTGTAATGCCTTTAGGGAGAAACAGACTTGTCTGCACTTCTAGATGGTTCAGATTAAGATGGCATGTGAATTTTAAAGCACAATACATGTTGTGGAATAACTCCATGTGTAGATGAGCCCTAAAAGACAAGATAGAAACAGAATGCAGTAGACAAAGAGAGTGAGACAGAAAAACTGACAGATGGAAGGAAAGAAGATGGGTCAGGAGATCTGGAGAGACACAAATAAGCAAGGTAGACAAGAGACAGGCACATCAAAAGAAGGGGGGCATCTATGCTACAGAATTTAAGAAAATTTGTAATCTGGTTACATCATGGTAGAATCCTAGCCTGGTGTGTGTCCACATAGATGGTCTGGTACAGTTGCTTGCTGCACCTTTGTACACTGCTTGAAATTCTCCTTGGGGAAGGTCTACAGTAAAACTCTGAAGCAGTAATCAAACTAGCAGTTCTTCTGGTATGATAGATGGGAACAAAGACAGGAAGACGTCACTACTCACTGACTTCAGGAGCAGCAGAAAAGTGATTTGTATGTCAGGAGAAATGGAACCAAGAGCCCTATACTACTTGTATTTCTTATCATGAGACCCTGAGTTGTGTGATTCTGGTTTAAGGAATGCAAGTTCAGAAGTACTTATGCTGGTGTTTAGCTAGACTGTCATTTATTTCTTATGCAGGGTTGTCAAAAATTCTAGCAACAGCTCTTTATTAATCCCACTCTGACCTTTTCAGGGATTTTATCCATCACTGACTGTACTTCGTACTTCTGAACTCAGCAAAATATGAACCATGGAGTTGAAAATAGAAGTGTGACTGTGCTGTGGATGCCAGGAATGCAGGGGGCATGGCAAGTGCAATAGACATGGAGTGGGTTGGTAGTACAGGGCGCTCCAGGCAGATGCAAGGAAAGCATTTGGGTGGGTGGGGGAACTACATGAAACACGGGTGGCGGGGGTCACAAAGTGATGGTAGAGAAGATGTGGGGGCATGGAAAGAGCCTGAGGGGAAGCAGGGAAAACTGAGTTGTGGAGGCACAGATGGTGGATCCGGCAGGGCCGTGTACTTCAGCTTTTCGTCAGTAGCACTGCTGTGATCTCATGTTGCCTGAGCTCTTTAATAACCTTCAAATCAGAAAGAATTGACCCGTTCTGGAAGTGAGGAACACCAGGAGGCAGTTATAGCACTATGATGCTGTGCTGTCATGATGATGAGCATTATTCCTCCAATTTCATGGGGAGCAATTCTTCCTCTTAAAGTCAATCTGCAAGCTAGCGTGTATGTATGCACAAGACTTAGAGTTCTCACTTTCCAGTCTGTCTTCCTTCTGGCCTGGCAGAGACCACTGAAACCAAGTTGCTAGGAGAAGGTACATGAAGTAGGCAGGTATCTCAATCACAGAATGAATCACCAGCTATTGGCTCTTCTCTGTTGAAAACTATTTTGCACAATTAGCCATCTGTAAAAGGGACTACACTGAACTACCATGGAGAAAAGTTTTGTTTCCAGGGGTCCATTTTATGCTTCAGTGCACAGAGGCTGTTCTAAATTGCACCTCATTATTAATCCGATGCTCAGTGGCCCACGGATTATGTTGGGGGAACTGGAGCAATGTGTTATTGAAATCCAGGTAGACTAGATCTACTGCATTTCCCTTGTCTAGAAAATTGATTAAGTCTTAGATCTATCTTTAGTAAAACCATGGTACATTTTATCCTGATTACTGTTTACTTTGGTTTTTAATTACTTATCTCAAAATTTGTTGTAAGATCTTGTATACAATTGAGGTCAAACTAACAGGCCTACAGTACTATATCCTTTTTTTACTTGGGGGGGGGGGGGGGGGGAGTGTGAGGGTGTTTTTTGTTTGCTCCTGCTCAATATTCAAACCAGGCATGGAGACTACATGAGAATCTCCCAACCATCTCCCCTGAATTCCTAGTTTAAAGCTGTTTTAATCTGTTGCACCAACCTCAATCCCATGAGAACAGTCCTCCATCTGTGAATGCCTCCCAGTGGTCAAACATCCCAAAGCTCTCCTTTACACCCATTGCCTGAGCCATCTGTTGATCAGCCTAATCTTGTTTTGCCTTTTGCAGTCCTTCTCTAGGGACAAGTAGAATCCCACTGAAGATCACCTGAGCTTCCATCTCTTAATCAATGGATCCTTTCTTGCTCCCATTAGGATCCTCTTCAGCCTCTGTCCATATCTTAGCTCCCAGCAGACAACATACCCTTCTATTTTCCGAATCAACTCTGGTGACAGGTCCGTGTCCTTTCGGCTGATCAGATGTCCCAATTTTATAGGGACAGTCCTGATTTTGGGGTCTTTTTCTTATATGGGCTCCTATTACCCCCCCACCCCCGTCCCTATTTTTCACATTTGCTGTCTGGTCACCCTAGTCTGCTTTTCTTCTTAACAGCGTCCCCAATCACACAGACCACCTCTTCCTGGTGTTGGTATGATTCTCCAGCCTCCCCCTTCTGTATTTTCTAGCCGTAAGTTGTCCTGTCTTCTGTTGTCACTTGCAATGTCCTGTGAGTCACCCTCTATCCTCCTAAGGCTCTGAACTCTGGCTATCTCCATCATCTCTTCTTCTTACTGCCTGCCTCTCACCTTCATTTTCCACCTCAGCGGACCTGTTCCTCAGCTCTTTTCTCCTTTGCTAGCAAGTTTTTTTTTCCCTTCTACCTTGTTCTCATAGTCACGTGGGGCCCTTTCTTCATCCAGAAGTCTACCCTCACAGTACTCTTACCCAGCATGCATCTGCATGTCTTGAGATTTTTCCTTCAGCCTTCACTCTCCTTCCCTCTGTCTGCTCAAATCCCATTTTTTTTCTAAATCCAACCATAGTCTCTAGCTGCATCTCCAAACCTGCAATCTCCTTATGGAAGAGACAGATCAGGTGACACATCATACACCTTTCAGGTACCCTCTCCAAAATAAATGTACATTCTGCAGCTTCCATATGTTGTCTTCTTTGTCTCTTCTATTCTTAGGAGTTTAGGCACAACTAGAGAGCCTATCAAGAAAAAACATACCACACAAACTGTTGCCTATCAAGATGACCCCAAATGACTAGGCTTCCTAAAGAAAACTAATTATGTTGATTTTTCCAGACCACTACACTCAGGAAAATAAATCATTCTATTTCACCCTCTGGCTTTCCTATTCCTGTACTAGCATGGTATGCTTCAGTCAGGCATCCTGTTACACAGGCTAAGCCTGCACTTGTACACTGCATTTGCTGTTAACAGAACGAAGTCAGACCGTAAGAGGGAAATGCATTTTTCCAAAGCTCCCATGTTCTGCAGTTCCCTTTTTTTAGCGTGGTAAGTCATTTAAGTTGAATTATTATGACGCTGTCTTATGACAGAGGGGTTTCTGACTTCCTGGAGGTTTAGTTGAAGGCATCAGACCAGTGAAGCATTCAGAATAAGCATTATTCCGTCTGTCCATCCTTCTGTGGCTTGTAATCTGCAAGGCTTGAGACCCACGTCAAAGGAGTTAGCATTTTGATCAGTTTATTCCACTCCTGGAAATACTTGGTTGGCAGACTTTCCCTTTACTTTCCTGCTCTGGATAGGAATTTAGGTGGAAAGAAGTCTTACAGGATTCCCTATTTTAATTTTCTTACTGTTCACTTTTAACGCCCCCTAGTGATTCTCCCTCACACTAAGGAAGGCTGGATACATAAGGCCAGAATCTTAACAAGACCTTCAATTTTGCACCCACAATGAATTACAGGTAGTTAGGTGTCTGAATACTGTTTTGTTAGTTTAGCTCACGAATAATTACAGGTGCAAAATTGCACATGCAAAGTTGAAGTCACAGGGGCCCTGCTTCTATTTATTCTCCAGGTCCTGTAAATCCTGGCTGAAGCCGCAGTAAAGAGGTCCCTCTACTTGTGCTGGGGAGTCACCTTTTGCAGGACAATTGGATTTCCTTGTAGATTCCCAGCCAAGCGCTGACCAGACCTTACCCAGCTGCACGCTTTGTGAGATGCAACAAGTCAGTCTGTGGCAGAGAAGCTCTATAAATGAGACTGCCTTTTTCCCCCCAAAAAAAAGCTTATCTATAGAAGTCCCCCTAAGCACCATTCTCATGTTTTCATGTATTTCTTCACTTCCAGTACAGCTCTGGGGATCACGTTCACAGACATGATCAAACATTTCTAAAAATGTCCAAGTAATTACTTTCAAGCAGTTGTGCATTGCAGTTTCTGCCTTCAGTACATCAATGGAGCCAGTTTTCAGTAATCCTCAGCCATGCAGAGGATTTAGCTAGTTCTCCCTTTATTCTGAAATACGGAATCATTAGCCTGGAGAAGCTAGGATTGTGTTATTGACCATAAACTTACCAGCAACTGGCTTTCTTCTCTTATCTAGTCTCGGGAGACAAGGTCCCCAAGCTGTACACGGGGAAGAGCCTGAATCTCTGCTTGATATGATGGGATACTTGCATGATACCAGTGTGACACAACATCGCTACACAAACTGAAAATGTTAATCCTTTGAATGTCAAGATGAGCTCACTAAGTCTTCTTTACATAAGATTTTAACTCAGCCAATTTTCTCCCTTTCCCTCCCATTTTAATGTACAGCTTCACACTAAGCTGCTGTAGTGGAGAAAGACTCTTTGGCCTGGATCAGGAAAACAATACTTAATGCCTGACTGTGGACATTGACAAAAGATATCTGTTCTGGCATCCAGGGTGCGTAACACTCTGAGTATAACAGTCACATAGGCCATATTTCTACTGGACACTTTTTGACCTTCTAGTCAGCCATTTTGTAGTTTCATACCTCACTATAATTAAAGACTCCCAGTCCAAGTGAAATGCCCAAGTCCTTTAGTATTTTCCATCAGTGGGAGCTGCTTGGAAAGCAACAGGAGACAAACTCTTCAACCAAAGCAGATGATACCAGAATTCAAGTCATTGAGTGGATAAGGCCAAGTTTCATATACTTATATTATATTCTATGGGCTGTGATATAAATTTAGGACTACAGACTGCCTTGAGTCCACAGCAGATCTCCTGCTGATGTTAATGGGAGGTTTAAATAATTCTAAGAAAGAATATGCCTTTTATGTAGCAACTAAATAAAACAAATGAAACTACACATTTAGTTCTTGCACTCAGAATGTGCTCCCCTTTATGACCACTCTCTACTTTTCCCCTTTGTTTTTCCTCTTTTTCCCATTCTCCTTTCTTTGGTTTATTTTTGTTTCCCCTCTCCAGTCCCCGTCTCCATATCTCTTCTCCTTTTCCCTCTGCATTTCCCTCCTGGCAGCAACTCCCAGTTCCCTCCTCCATCTCCTAAAGTTTTTGGCAACTAGATTGTTAATGTTTAAATGTAAAGTGTCACAAGTAGTGATGATACCACAAAGAAAGAAATGGAGAGTAAAGGAAGTTTCGCAGTCCTGAGCTGCTGTTTCAGGCTGTCTGTGAGAGATGCCACTGTGATGGGTCCGGCCACAGAGATCCCCTTGGGACTGTCACCTGATGTGCTGAAATTACCTCTGAGCCCATCTTCCCTGCCAGCCTGGGACTTCCAGAACCCTGCCTTGTTGAGCCAGACACGCTAGCCTGCTGCAAGACAGACCCAGGGTCTGGGCCACACACCCAAAGCCACAGGCTTTAAGTGAAAACAGCGCTGCAGGTTACCTGACTCCAGCATCCAGACACCTAGTTCCCAATGGGATCCAAACCCCAAATAAATCCATTTTACTCTGTATAAAGCTTATACAGGGTAAACTCATAAATTGTCTGCCCTCTCTAACACGGATAGCTGTCCATTTGCTTCCCCAAGTATTAATCACTTACTCTGGGTTTATTAACAAACAAAAGTGATTTTATTAAGTCTAAAAAGTAGGATTTAAGTAGTTCCAAGTAATCCCAGACAGAACAAAATAAAGCAAAAACACACATGTCTAAACCTAATAAATTAAGAAACAGATTACAGGTAATATCTCACCCTCAGAGATGTTCCAATAAGCTTCTTTCACAGACTAGACTCCTTCCTAGTCTGGGCCCAATCTTTTCCCCTGGTACAGTCCTTGTTAGTTCCAGCAGACATCTTAGGTGGAAAACAGGGGCTCTCTCATGACTGGCAGCCCCTTTTGTGCTGCTCCACCCCCTTTTATAGCTCTGTCACAAGGTGGGACTCTTTTGTCGATCTGGGTTCCCCCCCCCCCCCCCCCCAAATGGAAAAGTACCAGATTTCAGATGGATTTCATTTTCAGGTGACATGGTCACCTGTCACTGTAAGACCTCATTTTTTCATTACTCACAGGCTGGCATACATGTACACAGGAAGGCTTGCAGGTAAATAAACCATCCACAACCAATTGTCCTAGTCAATGGGAGCCATCAAGATTCTAAACCACCATTAATGGCTTGCACTTTGCATAATTACAATAGGACCTCAGAATAATACTTCATATTTCTAGCTTCAGATACAAGAATGATACATGCATACAAATAGGATGAATATACTAAGTAGATTATAAGCTTTGTAATGATACCTTACAAGAGACCTTTTGCATAGAGCATATTCCAGTTACATCATATTCACATTCATAAGCATATTTTCCTAAAGCATATGGAGTGCAACGTCACAGCCATTAATTCACACTCCATTCGTATTGGGAAGGTTTTCTTTACAACAATGAAGGCTAAAATCCTACTGAAAGGAAGTCTTGATCAGACATGCTGGATCTAGCCCACAGCACAGGCATTTAACACCACTGCTGTAGACTTGCCAAGTGACAACAGCAGCTGACGCTGTAGAAGCGTTCACTGTCTCCAACCTTATACTTATTTAGATTTATACTGCTACTAAAATGAGTTCCTCTCCTACCTGTGGGCATCCTGGATAATCTCTTAAAATATGCATTTAAATAAAAAGACTCCTTCACTTATCCTAGAACACAATATGCTGAAAGCAGCAAAACTTAAGCCCCTGATCCACTCAATGGAGACAGTGGGGGAAGTTTCAGGGAATACCTGAAATAGAGGGGATGGGAGGGTGGCACATAGGAAGCTTGTGAGGGGGATATGGGGAGCCCTTGGTGTGTGCAATATACTCCTTTTATGGAAGCAACCCAGTGTGTGACCCTAAAGTTAAAGCTTCTAAGGATGTGTGCTTTCTCACTGATCTAGCCAAAGCATTTTGTGTTCTGCTTTCTTTATTGTAGGAAACTAATTTCCAATGTCTCTGGAATAGCTATCTCTCATCCTCTTTGCTGGAGTACTTTCAGTCCGACTAACTATATCGAGATAGTCACCGTGTTAACAGAGACCACATTAAGGAAAAAAAATAGGTGATGGTGTTCTGCCCACTCACCCCCAGCATGCTCAAGATACTGTAGCAGTAGGCAGATACCATTGTGGGCACAGCATCTAGACAAAATAGAAAAGGAACACCAAAACTCATAGATACCAGTGACAGTGTACTAGGGTCACTCCCTGGGCTTCATATCCCTCTCTGGGATTCCATGCAGTGGTGTGCACTAAGGTCAGGGGCCTTGTAGTGGGATCTTGGGGTCTCTTACTAGGCCATCACTGAGGTGCGCTAGCATCCCTTGCTGGAGTCTGGTGTCATGCAATAGGGTGGACTACCCTTCTTGGGCAGCTGCCGCTATTCCCAGGTACTCAGAAGCTGCTGGCAGGAAATGGCACCCACAGCAGCTTTCCTGTTCTTGCAGCTCCTTCTCTGGGTGTGTTCCCTCTGCTGCCAGCTGGCAGGGAAGCAGCTGCCAAAGCTTGGGCTCTTATGCCAGTCTCAGGAAGCTGCACTTCTGAATACACCAGTGGCTGATTGGTCAGTTGTGTGAAAAGGAGCAGAAAAAAAGGGGTGGTGCAAAACACTGCTGTTTAGAGAAGTGCCATTCTGACATACATGTGCATACTGGCTGTTTCCAAGCCTTGTCTGTAGAGGTCAATAGTGGAAAATATCTATGGAATCAGTCATTTCACTGCACTGAAGGCTTGAGTGCTGCATTTATTTTATGCAGTGCAATTTTAAATGACCCAAGTGAAGGGCCTTCCACAAGTCCTCTCTCAAAGGCTAGCAGACCTCATTGTTAGGCTGAATATCAGGATAAAATTCCTAAATTTTCATTTGATCACTTTCCTCTCTCTGCAGCTCTCCTTTGAGACAACTCAGCATTCCTCTCTTTGGCATTTATACCCTACACAAACTTGTAGGCAGTTTTCTTTGAGGGAGAAGCATCTGATGTTGATATCAAAAGTAGCTTACAACACTGCTCAGAATTGCAGACTCAGAACGAATGAAAATTTTCTTCCAGTGTGTGCTCTCTAAGTAATAAACCATACTTGAGGTACCTGGGACAAGAGAAGAAGATTAGTGGGAGAATGACATGAAATAAATTTTTTGACTAGATTTGATTTTGGATTATGTCAATATCGGCCCACAGCTTGGGGTTGCAAGAAGTCAGTTATGTGGGGTTGGGGGAGAGAGGACCTACCCTCTGCCAGTGAAGTCCCCAAAACTGGAAGTGTTGGCTAGAAGAGGGGCATGGAAGATAGGTTTTCAGCAGTCCATGCACTCAGGAGAGTATAAGGACTGCAAGTCAGGGCTTATTGGGAAGGTTCCTTTTGCTCTCTCTCTCGCTCACCCATGCAAGGCTGAACACCAACTATGTTCCTTAATCACTTTCCTCTTAAACTAGTGTCTTAATTTTTACCAAAAAAAAAAAAAAGTGGAAAGAGTTTGGCTTCTATAATAAAACCAGTCTGTGTATCTGTGGTATAAATTGGATTTGGTGCTTTAATTATAGTGATTGTTATTCTGAATCGCTAGGCTAAACTGATTAGCAGATATGGGGGCAAGAAGCACTTCATCTTTCAGATTATACTGGCAAGGACTCTGAGTGTTTTCTTCTTCCTCTGGAGCTTTTACCAGAGATTATCTTTTAAGATTACGTGGGTATATCACACATGCTAAGCTTCTAAGAGGAAGGGTCATTGGTATACCTTAATATTTAGATGTTTTCTGTTTCTAGCCTGGAACAGTGGGTAGTCCCTTCTTAACAAATGTCTAGGTAGGGAACTACCCTCCAGCTGGAAACATCACTCAACCCAAAATCAGGCTGATTTTGCAAAATCAGGGGATAAGGGTCCAGAAGATAACCCTCTTGAAGGGGTTACAGACTATCTGTCTACACCTAGAATAACAAAAGGATCCTGAAACCCCAAAGCCCTTTCAGCTGTTTGCCTTTTCTAGACTACAAATATTCACTGCTAATCTCTTGCAAACAAAAAAGATCAGTAGCAACTGTTCCATTTACTGTTAACAGGAGTTGAAGAATAATTATGCATATGTGGTATAAGCATTTCAAGTCTACTAAGCCATTTGGCTGGAAGCCTGATTATATTTCTGCTGCAGTACACTCGCTCTTTTTTTTTTTTTTTTTTTTTTTTTAACTATTCAAATTTTATTTCTTGACCCAGAAAAAAACCCTACTGTACTAGCCTGCCATCCAAAAAGGACTTCTTAAAGATAACAAGTTATGGATTAAATCCAACATGTCCCAAAATATGGCACCACCTGATTATTCCAGGAGGAATAAAACTGAACTAGACAGCTTTTTTATTTCTGAAGAAACTTTACTGCTCATCAAGTGTGCCAGCTGGTCAGCCCTGAAGAATGAAGTTCTCTATCTAATCATAGAGCAGGTTGAGCATGAGCTGCAGCTATGCACCTTTCCCCTACACTGCCTTCTCCCAAAATGCCTCTGACTGAGACCATCATCTCATTTCTTATGGGCCAAACAATCATCATGCATCTCTAATTTCCCCTTAATTACATATGGGCTTCCTCTTCACTTTCTGTCCTAAATTGTTAGGAAATGTTGCTGTGTGCTGTCAAACAGCTTCTGCATTTTGCTCCAGGGTGGTTGTATTATAATGGTAGGTGAAATTATTCCTGTCTACATCATATGGGGCTAGGTCCTCTTCTGCTGTAAGTTGGTGTAGCTCCATTGAATTTAACAGCTCAATGCTGGTCTCCCCCAGCTGAAGATCTGGTCCATAATTCCTAAGGTGCTCTGGGATCCTTCAGGATGAAAGGTGCTATAGAAATGTAAGCTCACTTTCATTATTAACAGGAACATGAGTTACACACCCATCAACAGCAGGCTAGACCCCAGAATTGTTAAACCATCAAAATCTCTCTGAACCCTGCCCGTAGTCATTTAAAGAGGTAATGAAGCTGCAGAGTAAGAGCAAAGTGTTCAAACTAAAAATACAGGGTGCAAAATCAGAGACATCCATGCAGAGAAGGGACAAAGGCAGAGGAAATTCTCTGAATAGAAGAAACCAATCTGGATCCCAATGAGTCATAGACTGAGTCTAACAGACTACACATAGCAAATGTAGTCAGCAGCAGCAAATTACAACTTCAGCTCACCCAGTGATGTGTCCAATTACTGAGACAAGAGTTTCATGCAAAGTGAATAGCACAGTAAGTAATTAACTGTAGTGCAAATACTTTAAACGCTGAGAGCATGTTACATCCTGGCTGTCACCAATTGTTCTGTGCAATACGGAAGCTTTTCATCTCAACTTTTGTTGAACACTATTTTTGTCTTGGCTTCAATAGGAAAAAAAATCAGAAGTAGGACATACTAGAAATATAACGAGAAGAGACAGTTTCTTCAAGGTTTTTAGCTTCGCTTTAGTCAGAGCTAGATAGAAGCATTAGACAGCTCATGGAGGTAGCAGATTCTTAGTCAGTATGTTTGTAGGTGGCTGCTGCAGCTAGAGCAAGGGTTTCCAAATTGTACATGTGCCACTGGTGGCGTGTGAACGTGTTGGAAGTGGTATGCCAAAAAAAATTCAGTTTCAAATGAACAGTTATGTGCACAGTAGTGCACCAGAAAATGTCCAAGAGCCAAGATGCACTTTTCTGGCCACTGTCAGCTATAATGATGAATGACACTCATCAGTCATGGTGGCGAAGTAGTTTTATTTAGTGGTGTGTTATGCACTGTGGCTATGAAGATGGGCACTGTACTCTCAGCTGGCGCACAGCTGGCTGGCTCTATGCTAGGCCTAGCCTTCAGCCTGGCCCAAGCTGCACAGCTTGAACACTGAAGGAATCACAAAGCTGCACCAGAGCACCTCTCATTCCAAAAAGATACATGCAGACAGGGTTGCTTCAAAGTGCCTGAAAAATCTGCAGTCCCAGGGAACCCCAAGATCAAAGTCCCTCCCCTCATCCAAGGAAGTTGCTGCAGAGCAGGAGCACCCCTTGCTCTCCCAACCCCAGAGGCTACAGCCTAGCCCCTGCAGGGTGGGGAGGCAGGGATCACCTGGGGAATTCACTCTTTTCTCTGCGGGGAAGCTGGTGGGTGGGGTGGTCAGTTGGATCGAGAGGATAAAAGCCTGGTTACAGGACTAAGGAGAACCACCTGGCCCTACATCAGCAGAACAATGACGGGCTGCAATCAGAACCTCTTCCTAGAAATGGGGAAGGATCCCCTATACAGTTTCCCCAGCATTTAAAAGCATCCAGGGCCCCCGTATTCCCCCAGTCAACCTTCCTTCTCTTCTAGCTTCCCCTATACAGATCTCCACCAGTCAGGCCACCTTTAGCCAGGCAGGCATGTTCCGGGGATGTGGCTTAGGCCTTGGCTCAATGAGTTTGTGTGTACTCAGAAATCCTCCCCCTTCGGACCATTCATCTGAGTGCTTTGGTATCACTTGTTTCAGTTTTCACTCGATTGTGGAAGTTGTTCATATTTGTAAATATAATTGTGATGTTCAGCTACAGATAAGTAGCTAACTAGCAGTAGCTTCAACCCCTCCTCCCCCCGCAGATCTCAACCAGGGCCTCTTGAGGATATAGGCAGGAGTGTAAATCAAGACCTAGTGGGGAAAAAACAGAGATTTTAGGTATTGTTGATTGGTTTCCTGTTCCAAGCAATAAGTATAAGATTGTTCGATGGTATGATCCCAGCTACTTATCATTTGGATTTACTTTGAGTGATGACCGTGACCAGCGCTTTAGTGCTCTATTTTCTATGGACCATCATTCAGTAAAGGCTTCACTACTCCAACATCACCTTAATACAAAGCACAGCCTTTTACATAGACAAACCTTTTTTAAGGAGGAAGATAAGTGTACAGCAAGACATCCAAAAAACAATAACACACCTCACTGGCACTAATGTGAAGGTGTTAGAAGCATCATACCACATAAGCTTGAGGATTGCTCAAATTGGAAACCCTCATACAATTGGTGAGACTTTTGTCTTACCTGTGGCAAGAGACACTGTCATTGATTCTTAGGGATAGTTTCAAACAGCTTGATGTTGTTTCTTTAATTCACAGTGTATCAAGAAGAATTCAAGACCTGGTGTCTCAAGTAAAGGAAAAGTTCATAAAATGTGTAAAACAGAGTAAGTTCAATACATAGACTAAAGTATTGATATTACAAGTTTTTCTCCAGCTTCTTTATGTATATAAGGTTTGAATCAGAAATGACAGTTAAAGAAGAGTTCTTGTTTTGTGAAGGTCTATCAAGATATACAATGGCAGAAGAAATTTTTAGCAGATTAAATGAGTATCACAGCAAATGGTGTGGAGTGGCATAACCACATCAGTATGCACTATGACAGTGCACAAGCAATGACTGGAAAACTTGGCAGTGTTTTGGAAAAAATTAAAGTGGTGGCACCTAATACTAACTTTACTTACTGCAGGATTCATTGAGAGGCACTAGTTACCAACCAATGGCTGTCAGTCTGAATGTAGTTTTATATCCTATTTTGAAGATGATCAGCTGTATTAAAGCACAGGCATTGAACGTTTTTGTTTTCAGTTTTGTGCAATGAAATAGGCAATGATCATCAAAAGCTTCTCCATACAGAAGTGAGATGGCTATTGCATGGAAGATTTTAACTAGTCTTTGAACTCCATTCCGAGGTACAAGTTTTCCTTAGTGATTTTAGTTTTGAATGTGTATATTGATTGATTTTTGTGGATGAGTTATGGCTGTCAAGAATAGCCTATTTAGCTGACTTGGTTTTTGCACCTCAGTGAGCTACCAGTTTATAGGGACTTAAAAACTATGCCCTTCTTACATGACGAAACAAGGGCAATGATAAAGAAATTGCAGTTTATAGCACAAGAAAGAGAAGGGAAATTGCTAATCACTCCCAACCTTGGAAAAATTCTCCATTGAAAATTCATCCTGACCTTATTGCTGACATAAAAAGAACACTGCCTGACTTTGGTCACCAAGCTTACAAAATATTTTCCTGATGGTGATAAAAACAGAGCTGATCAGGGACCCATTTTTAATAGAACATACTTTGCTAGATAGCTTTTTCTTTCACTTTGCAGAGAAGCTAATTGGCCTATCATGTGATGGTGGAATTGAGCTCAAATTCAACAAAGTGCAGCTCTGCCACTTTTGGCTGATAAGAAGACTAGTTTTTTGGTTTTATTTTTGCTTTTTCTCTGATCAGCATTAAAAACAAGTATAGGATGAATCTCAATGTTGAACCAGACATTTGGCTGAAGCTCACCAATATCTCACTTGTCATAAAGTAACTGTTCTCTGAAGGAAGCACATCCTCCTCACTAATGGCACACTTTTAGTTTTTCTCCAAAAGCTACTCAAAATGTATCGTTTTTTAATTTAAATTTTGTTAAATGGTAAGTTAAGTGACCTTGGCTCATTTTCAATAATAAACCAGATAAGAATTAGCAAGAACTTTAATTTAAATTTGACAAATTAACAAGCCAAACCATTGATTAGTTCAGTAGCATACAAAAATATATCAAGATGTCATTTATAACTCTTTCTTGTAATTTGAGTAACACAAGACTAATAATAATGGCTACTTTAAATCAAAAGATTCAAAAAACACAATATAATAACCGGAGATGTTTACAAATGGTATAAGA
Organism: Trachemys scripta elegans; assembly: GCF_013100865.1. NCBI lineage: Eukaryota > Metazoa > Chordata > Testudines > Emydidae > Trachemys > Trachemys scripta. Next base: position 69,960,355 of record NC_048301.1, on the reverse strand, counting down.
ATCAAACATTTTAGGTTTCTTTAGTAAAATAAATGCCTCAGTACTGAAATACTGAAATTAAACCTAAGGTCTAAAATGCATACAAAAAGGAGATGTTTACATGTGGTACTTCAGACATCAGGTTTTTTTAAGAAAGCGATTCATAAATTAATAAAGTTTAGGAACCACTGAGCAAGAGTATTTTGTCAAGGGTGGGTACTGAAGTTCAGCAGCTGGGGGAGAGAGCCAGGGTAGGAGGTGGTTTTGGCAGCTGCTTGGGTGGCATTAGTTTGACAAGGTTTTATGGAGTATTAGGTAACTACTTGGAATTTGTAATGGCACACCAGGGAGAAATTACAGGTTGGAGGGTGAGGGATGGAAGGTCAGAGGATATGTTGCAGAGAACATAAGGTAACTGGAAGGATCTGTGGTGCTTGTAGAGGTAACTAGGAGGATTGGGAGCAGGACTCTGGTTAGGGCACAGTTGGCAGGAGGTTCACAATTATTCAAGCAGTTAAGAGAAAAGTTGAGTCATTTATCAAGGGATAGCAGGAAGCCAGTGCAATTTCTGGAACACAGCTATAATATGCTTCCTTTGGGAAGTTTTTGCTGAGTAAGAAGAGAGCAGTCCACTGTGCTCTAAGAGCATGTAGACATTATTACAGCAGTTGAGTTTGGAAGTGATAAAAGCTGTGGGTCTTGCTACAAATAGTAAGAAACTTCTACCCAAGAGCAGATGAAAAGAAACATTCTTTTTCAGTGGTGTCTTCAGAATGATCCAATAGTGTCCTTAGATTATGAAACTTGATAGCAAAAGGAGGGCAAAATTAACAGCAGGGGACAAAACTAATTCCACCATTTCCTCAGCTTGTTTTCTTTGCCAGCCCACTAATCTTACTTGTAACTGATCGGACTGAGATTCAGTCAAGTAGCTCTCACAAAGTCCCACATCTCTGGTAGGCAGTGAGAGCCAAATTACTAAATCATATGGGTCAAGTGAAATAGTAGCATACAGCTGAGCAAGGTCATAAGACTGATGACTAAAGTTGGGTAGGAATTTTCTGATAAAACTTTGTCAGAAAATTCATGAAACCCAACTTTTTTTTTTTTTTTTTTTTTTTTTTTTTTTGGTAGAAACATGTCAAGTTCAATGAACTTCCAATGTACCTCAGGCAGGGTTCTGATGGATTCCTGCCATCTGGCTTGGCAGGCTGCTGGGGAACCTAAGCTTCTAGAGTGCACGATTCCAGGGCAGATATGCCATGTGAACGGACCTAGGGACCCCAGGGCTTCCAGGGTCCACAGCTCTGGGAGAGCCCCACCATGTGGCTGCCCTGAGGCTGGGGACTCTGGGCTTCTGGGGTCTGTTACTTGAGTTCAATCTTGCAAACTGCCCCAAATCCAGGGACCTTAGAGATTCCAGGTTTCCTGCCTCAGAACCAGAAGCTTAGGTGCCACCTGCCCAGAGAGTCTGGCAGCCCAGGCAGCTGGTCTAGGAATCTGGAAGCCCTGGGATCAACAGCCGTGGGTGTAGTCCACATGGTTGATAAAACCGGCAGACTGTGGAAGCCTGGGCAACTCACTGGTATTTACATTATTTTTGTCTCTGTCATTGCCCATCACTTAATAGCACTGGTGAAACACATTCACTTCAGGAACACTGTGTCTGTTTCCTAAACAATTTTTTAAAAATTTCTAGTTTGTGGGGAAATTCTGAAAAAATTGGATTGGTCCAAATCAGAATTAAACCAACTTTCAAAATGTGAAAGTCCCACAAACTGGAAATGAAGTTCTGGCCAGCTCTATTGCTGAAGTCATAGCCCAAAGAATCTCAAACTATCCTCTAACAGCCAAACATAGAATGGGGAAGGTGCGGGTAACAGAATTGCACATGCAAGAGCTCAGAGTAGATTAACAGTTCCCCAGTATAATCTGCTGGGAACTCTCAGGGGTAAGAGAAGGGAGCCAGTCAAGCATAATTGTCTATCCCTGCCAGTGTCCACATCTTATCAATCTGCACTTTGTGGACAATGGTATCAAAGGTTGCTGAAAGAACTAATAAAATCAGCATGAACACTTGATTTTTGTCTATTGCCAGAAGGAGATCAGTAAGTATCATCATAGATAAGTACATTCTCCCACAGTACTGCATTTCAATTTGCTATGGATGTGCATCAGCTTGTCTGTACAGCTCTAAAAGGCAGCAATGGCATATTGAGGGAATGAAATGCCCTGCTGGCTTTAGCTAATACAGATGTCTCCAGAACTGCTGAATCCTTCCATAAGCAGGAGGGTTTCTTTTTCAAATTCTTGTATTACCACTGCCCCCATACAGTGTGTTCATGGCTTTTCAGAGAACAGGAATCTATGAGTTCCATCCTGTTGTTTTAACATAGCATGTTTTGAGAGCAGACTTTTTTTACGCTATTTATCCTCTTTGGTATCCTTTCACAATATGTAACATTCTAACTGGGTTTCTAAGCAAAAGATTAATTTATTTACACACACTAATGAACATTTCAAAAGAATTGGAATAATATGTACAGGAAACAAATACCAATGTCCGATTAATCATAGATGGAAACTTTAGCCTAATACCAAGTTGTTATTGTGAATAAACCCTCCGACCAAACCCTTTGGTCTGACCCGGTACGGCCTTTCTTATGTTCTTATGACACGGCTTCCATATTTACAAAGATGTGCAACCTGCTCTTTCTCTTCATTTGTTTTGTGAAGTGCCTAATATGGTTTGGCCACATAAAATAATAATTTAAAATGATAATTATACCTGACATACAGATCTTCCTTACAATTCTTTTCTGAGGTGAAAATCACCTTGCTGAATTTATGTATTCCCAGAGTTTTCCACTCCTCCTTTTCTAGAGCTTATCTCCTGAACTAAAAGCCCAAATCCAACCTCCAGTATACTGGCTATCTTTACTTCCAACTGCTTTTCCAAGCAATCCGTTCCAATTATCTGCCAGTCCCCATTCAAAAACTCAGCCCAAAAGATTTCAGCAATGTGTTCCGGAGACTTGTAACAACAACCTCTGCATGTCACCTTTAGAATATCCTAGACCTGTAGAACCCACTTTAATCACAAATGGTGTTTTACTGGGATGTGTTGGTTGGAATTTCTCTACAGAAAATCTCCCAGGGCTGATGGGAAAATTTGTGGAGCCATATTTGGCAACAGGCTTAATCAGTCCAATTCTTTATCCAATTAAATGCAAATCCTAAAGTTTAGATTGGTTCCAACAGGAGAAGTTCCCTTATGCCTAGTGGCAGGGTGAGAAGTTGAACTTTAGTATTTGCCTGTTTTAATAAAGTTGTGGGTTTCCAGCAGTCATAACAGTCCTTCTGCCCAGCCTTGGGTATTCAGTAGGTTAATGTGTTGCAACGCGCAGGGAGGCTCTCCTGACAAAAGAACCTCCAGAGCATGCTGGGGTCTGTGATTTTTATCAACACAGAGAACTGCCTGGGAAGGTATCACGAAGAGTCAGGAGCTTGTGTCAGAGACATTCTGGGGAGTCAGGGACTACAACATACTTTGGAGAGTGAATGAGCAATTGGGCTGTCCAACTGAAAGTGAAAGTGTGTATCTGGATATTGTGGTTTGTGGAATATTTACAGAGGAGTAGGGAGAGAATCTCAATATATGGCCAAGAAAAGCAGAGGAGTGCGTGTTTGGATTATTGACCCACATGAGATGAGTGAAATGTGGTTTATAGATATGTAATTAGAGTGTGTATGAAGGTTTGTGGTCCCTATAGGAAACACAGACGGTATTGCAGTAGAGTTGTTAGGTAGAGCTGATTTCAAAATTTGAAATTTCACTGAGAATCTTTCAGTGTTTCAAGTAGCTCCGTTAGGAGTAAAGGGATGGTTGGTGGATAGGCACAAGTTAGAGTTAAGGCTATTTGTGGAATCCTTACTATGAAACTCCTGATATTTTTTCACTTTTAAATACTTCCCCCTCCCCATCCTTCACCCCTACTTTTTAATGGATTTGTATTTGCAATCTTACATCTATCTTTAAAAGGTTTTTGTCCAGGAATATTAGTGTGCTTATAAGAAATGAATATTGCTCCTTTATCCTTGTCACCACACCATTAATGAGTATTAGAAATAAGAAACAGGAATGTGACTTTTGTCCTTCAGAACAAAAAATAATAAAAGTCAGGAGCAAGAAACTGGCTGGGGAAAAAATAAACACCTGGAGGATAAACTGTCAGAAGGGTTTTCATGGTATCCTGCCTCTGGTAAGGTAGAAAATATTAGAAAAAGGGCAGCGAACTGAAGCAATCAACCAGCAGATCAGATGGGAACCAGCATCCTCTTATGTAACACACTGAAGATTCTCAAGTTTGCTAGGTGATTAAACTGAGAAGTAGAAGTAAGTAGGACTTGCTAGCCAAATCCAACAGGCATTTCTAGACACCTCTCCTGAATTCACCAATTTCAGGTTGATAAATGTGGTGTTAATTGAATGTTGTAAAGGAGTTGATGATTAACTAGTTAGCCCAACAGGTGTGTCTGACAAAGTTATCTATTGAACATGTACCTCCAGCCTTACAAAATATATTTGGGATATCCTGATACTGTAAGGGTTTCCATGGCAGCCATTAAGGACTTTGATCAGAAAAGGCATCAATCCATTCCTTGGGGCCATTAATCTCTGCTCCCTTTCATCCAATTCCTGAAACAGTCTCATTTTACTCTTTCCCTTTTCCCCAAAGGACCTCTGTTATCCTTCATTGAAAAGGTGCTAATTTTTAATTCACCCCCTGAAAGTCCACTGTCAATTGACCCCCATATCTTTTTGTTGCAGTGAAAGTATAAGTGAGCTCCTTGGAGTGTGCCAAGTTATCCCTCCATGGCTAATACTATTAGGTGAAGGTCTGTCTAGTTCTATGGAGGAAAGATGATAAGTGAAAGCCCAAAGAAATACTTCTGTAGCACATAGGAGAGAAGTTTACAATTATGCTTCATGAAAGACTTCTATTACTAGGGTCTACGCTAACCAACTTTCTGCAGACATGCCACCTTGCAGGGCTGGACTGATGGCCACAGCCAGCCCAGGCAATATCATCAGATTGTCTTATTTAGAGTGTTATAAGATTCACAGAGAATCAAACCTTTATTAAACACTGGTTTAGGGAGGGTCTACTGGTAGGATTAACTTTCAAAATGTGTGGTCCAGATCCTCAAAGATACGTAGGCACCTGACTCCCATTGATTTCCCAACGTTTTTCTTTGTTCCAATGTACATTTTTAAGCCTCTCCTTCATTTTGAATAATCATCTGCAATCTCCACTCACTCTGTACACATTTACACACACCTGCCCCTTCATGGACACTTGTCCTCAGTATTACCAACTCTCATGACTTTATCATGAACCTTGAGATAGCTGGTGTGTGACTCAGAGCTCCAGATCCTGGAAATAAGTGATTACATGAGACTCTAAGGCCATATTAGGGATCAGCCCATCACGCAAATGCCCTGCTGCCCAGCATCCCAATCTGGCTAGCAGCTTGGGCTGTGATTCTATCAGATATCACCTTTTCATCTACCACATCCTGGATAACAACATGAGGACTCCAAGATCCATGTAGGTTGCTACGCTCACCAGCTAATCATGGTCTAGACCAGTGTTTCTCAAATGGTGGGTCCTGAACCACCTTGCAGAAAGGCTTTTGATGGGTCACGGTGCCCTAATCAAACATACATTTTTCCTGGCCTGTGGTGGGAAGGAGACCCTGGGAGTGGAGGGGTGGGAAAGGAGTTGCAGAGCAAGCCCATCTCTAATTCACCCAGAGCAGCAGTTTCTGTCCTCCAGGGATGGGTTTGGCTCCCCAATCCAGGCAGTGCAACCTGGAGCACTGGGTCACAGAACCATTCTGGTTTGCCCCAGCCACACCTCTGTCATGATGGAGGGGTGGTTGGGTCTAACCTGAGTGGTGCTGTGATTCCCAAGTGCCAGGTTGCAACTGCCAGAACACTGAGCAGGGCCCAGCATTGCAGGACAGGAGTCACTGCCGCAAGGTGAATGTGGGGCAGTCCCTCTCTCCAGCCCGCCACCCCTGAGCCTCCCCTCTGCGCTGGGCCAGGATTAGGGTTGTGGTGCCAGGGTGGAGGGTGCACATACCTAATGGGAGGTCACAAAAAAAATGACACAGTGCAGTTGGTGGGTTGTCTTGGTAAAATGTTTGGGACCCACGGGTCTATACTGGCCAGTATTTGGAGCCCAAAGAACAAGACTGCTTCAAGAAGTGATATTTTTGTCACTGAACTAATGCCCCAGCGTAGTATTAGGATGCACTTGGTGCTGGAAGTCTATTAAATTACATGTAAAACTGAGCTCCTGGTTCTCTCTGATAATTAAAGATGACAAAAGTAGGCATGTCACCTTCCGTGTCTTGGCCAAAATGCCTATTGCAGTAACTGCCTTCAGCTAACCTAAAGATCTTCCTCTTCTTCCCCTCTCCCCCAATTTCTGTTTAAATTGTTCTTAAATTGCCCTAAACTGTTCTGTAGTGGTGCACTCTTAAACAGCTGTCCCCTTTTATCCTAGATGTGGTTGCATTTCAGTGGTGGGTGCAGCAATAGCTGTATATTCTAGTGTTTGTGAAGTAAGCTCTTTGGGATCTTTTAGGATGAAAGGTGCTGTAGCAATGTAGGATATTAATTGTTACTTAATAAAAACACCCAAGTGCATTGTTCAGAAGATAAAGAGATACTGTACAGTGTTTTATGAATAACTTCCATTTCCAAACATTTAAAAACTAATTACATTGCCATTGATATAAGGCTCTCAAAAGTCCAGTGAATGGGCCTTCAGAAAGGTGACGCCAATTAATTGCCAACAGTAATTGTCATTTCATAATCATGTTAATATCTAATTTGCTTCTGCCAACTTGTTAAAATGCCAATTACACATCTCCTTTTTAATGTGTTAATAAAAAGAGCAATCATGCATTTGCCTTTATAATTTCTGAGTTAATTATATAGCAGCTTGAGGTATGTCTTCTGTACTTAACCGCCATGCTGAGTTCTTTGAAGAGCCCGGTGGATAGCAAATTAATATACTTGAACTACCTCGTTATAGTGAAATAAAATGCTTGCTTGGAACACTTTAATCTAAAACTTCTTAGGGATGTTCAATGAAAAAAAGAGATCTGAAGCGACACTGTAGCCACAGAGAGAGTATATTAAAGAGCAATGCAATTATTTTGCTTTACCCTTCCTTCCATGGGGCAAATGAGGATAAAGATAGGTTGTTTTTTAACAAAGACGGGGGGGTTTCTACTGGCTGTCACCTGGAGGCTCCTGGGTGGTGCCTCATTACCCAGGAAAGTATTAGTATTTAAGTACAGAACGATACTCTTCTGAAAGGGTTGGTGGCAGGAAAGCCCAGGAATCTCATTCAAATCTGTCCACTCTTTGGTAAAACTAGAGCAGTGCTCCACCACCCAATGGGACCTGGTTTGGATTCACAGAGATTAAAGAGGCTAGGAAAGATTTATGAGGACATACTGTTCATGTCTAAAGGAGCTAATATAGAATTGGGGCCTAACGTATGTCCTGCAGTAACACAACACATTTAAGGTCCACAGGCATCTGAATAAATTCTTAATCTCAGCATTTAGGTAAATTAACTAAACTCCAAATACCTTGACATTTATATTTATGGATTTTTATTATCTGTCCCTAGGGAACCATTGATGGGGCTAAAGTAACAGAAGCTTCCCTTCTGCTAGTATTTCCAACATCCAGAAACTGAAAAGCCAAGAGAAAAAGATCTCCTATATTAACCCCACAAATCCTTATATGTGGTTCCTTATTGTTTTTTTCTTTCTGTAAAGCCTTGTGATTTGTGTCCTGGTGAGCATAGAGACTGCCGGACAGATTCTCAGATGGCATGAAGTTAGAATAGCTCCATTGACTTCAAATGAGCTACACCAGCTGAAAATCTGCCTCCACCCCATCCCCTCTCTCCTTGTATGTCACCACAACAGTTAAGACAATCTGTAATGTCCTTCTAGTTAAGTCCCCTGATTTGAATGGGAAGGGGGGGTTGGAGCCAGGCTATTTTTCTCATTGGGGAAATAATCCTGAGATTTGTTTCATTTGCCAAAATAAATGTAGCTAACAAAATGGGGAATTGAAATAATTAAATGAACAGCATGATGAACCCTGCACCCAAGCTCCCACAAGAAATTTGTCCTATTTCATTAAATTGAGATGGTTTAAACTGAAATATAGGACCCTCATAACCCAGGCCTCTCTCTGATGGTCTTGCAACAACATGCTTCAGCCCTCCCTCTAAAGACTGGAAGGGGGGAAAAAATCCTCCTCTCACCTATCCTCCCTAAATATATGCAAGATCACAGCTGCATAACCTGCATGCAGGGATTATCAAGTTAGTGGGGCTGGGTCAGTTGTTGCAAATTAGTTAAACCAGCTATATGCTATACGAAGTTCTGCTGAACTTGAAATAGCTGGAGTTAGATATACTGTGCTGTAAGATCTTTTGAGAAGAATCTATTTTGCACAGTTTATTTACTGTACCGTGCCATGAACATTTACAGTACTATATAAACAAATACATTCTGTTTTGTACTGCAGAATGGCATTATATTTCATAAGCACAACAGATAAATCCTTGAGGCTACACGCATCCATTTGTTTGGCCTGAGAGCTAAATACCCTCAACAGTTTCCATTTCTTAATCTAAATTAGTGACAGGAGGTCCATAGACATCTATTTTTGCTGCAAATTTTAGCTTAAGGGCTCTACTGAAGGCAGCCCAGTACAGTCAAAAGGCATTGACCTGACAATCTGAAGTCCTACCCTGACCCATGCTTTTGTAATGTCCAGATTTAATGTTAGGTGCCTTCTAAAGTGCAAAATAAAGATTTATATATATATATATATATATATATTTTTTTTTTTAAAGAGTGAGGGGAACAGACTTGCTGGCAGGGAAGGAAGAAATACCACTATTATTGTTTGGCTTCGATCAGCACAGTATTTGAAGCCCTCCCAGGTGTAACATCTAGCTAGAAAGCCCTATTGTGTAAACCTGGGGTATCACCTTTCGTGCCTCCATTTCCCCAATCTGTAAAATGGAAATGACATGATACTCTTCTTTGAAAAGCACTTTGGGATTGATGAATGAAATGCTGGATGTCAGAACTAAGTTTATTAATGACTTGTTTCTAAGAATGGAAGGAAAGTAGCAGGATCTCTTCCAAAGGTGCTGAATCACTCACTGTTCCACCAGTCTCACCATCCAGTGTGCAATACAGGCAGAATCTCTCCTCTGAATTCCCCCCAACTTTATTCCCTCCCCCTTCATATTGTTACATGTTTAGATTTTGAGCACAGGAATTTCTCCAAAAAAGCAAATCTTGTTTTTCTTTTGGTGTCTCTGTAGCATATAAGAATGAAATAGTATCCTCTTTAAATAATTTGCGAGACTCCTCCTTATGCTCACTATGTTCTATGTTTTAGAAGCTGCCAGAGACCAGTCAGAGCAAGAGTAGGTACACAGGTTGTCCCTTCATGTGTGTGTAGTTAGTAAATACAGTTATTTGGGATCCAGCTGTGCCAGTGTGGTCCCTCCATGTGATTATTGTGTGAGATGCAAAAGACAGGACAGACTCTTTGATGCTATTAGCCTCGCTGATGTTTTTACCTAGCAACAAGAGGAGCCCAGGCCTCAGTCAACCTTCCATGGAAGAAGAGTGAGAGGGAAAGAAATTTTCCATACAGATTATTTTCCATTTTTTCATTTAACTCAGGCATATGTTTTGTTTAGGCTGGGTGATTATCTAAGGCTGTGGACGCTCTGTTAGCTAAGGACTAGATTACACCCATACAAGAGCCAGAGCCAGAATGTGGGGTGAATGGAAGGAGCCTGTGTAGCTGCACCCCCTCAGCCCCAGAAGTACAAACTGCTCCAGAGGAGGTGTGGGGGTGGCTGGGTTCTCCACCCACTTACAGAGCTGGTCAAGCCCTGAGAATGAGGAGGCTGCACCATTCAAAGGGATAGTGCTGCTTTTGTGCATCTCCTGCCTACAGGGAAGGATGGTACCTCCTGAGTTCCACCTGACGTGGTGTGATTCCATACCATTCCCTGTGGGAGACAGTGGCTAAATCTCACACTCTGGCCATAAGTGTATGTTGCCCTGTTGTAGCTGCAGTCCCCAGAAGGTACAGGCCCTACTACTACTCACAAGGGAGGAAGATTCTTTTTGAGCAAAAATAGCACAGACCTACATTTGGGGGATGAAGGTCCTACGGCCCTATCTTCACTGGCAATCATGATTGTTGCAACCTATGGAATTGTGACATTGTCCGATGGATCTTTTCGTGTGTTTCAAGTTCTGTCCGTTTCCCATATTCATCCCTTAGGCAGCTTCTAGGAGGTGGGGAAAGAACTTTTTTTTAAATTCCTGCCCTTATGTGGAGACATTTTTAGTGTCAGCCTGGTACAACAGACACAAACAGTCACAGATAAAATCTTTGTGAGGAAAAACATAAGCAGGGGGGAAAGAGGTTCAAGTGAAAATCATGTTGCTTACAAAGAAAAGTGGGTCAACTTTTATTGTGTAAAATAACGGTGCTGCTTAACATGAAGCTGCCATCTCCCCCACCTCCTGCATCACATGTTCTGCTTTTAATACCGTTTAAAAAAATTAATACTGTGAGATTTCCTCTGAAACTAGTTTAAAATTAACCCAAAGATTGCTCCCCTTTCTCACCTTATGTTCCTCTTGTACTTTCTTCCATTTTTTTTTTATTTTTTTTTTCCTACCTTTCCATCTTCCCATTATTTCCACCTAAACTAGCCTAAATGGACATATTAGCTATTTCTCTCTCAATAATTTCCTCCCTTTTTTCTTTTTCTCCATCTCCACATCTTTTTGCCTCCTCTCCTTCTCCAAGTATTTGACTAGTATTTCACACTGAGAAGGAGAAGGGATTTTGTAAGGGGATGGTATGATATTAAGAGAAAATTTTGGTTACAGATGAGGGAAAAATTTCCTGCCAGTGAAATTACTGGACTGTCAAGGGAAGTGTTGGAAATGCCCTCATACAAGACATTGAAAAGTGAGCTAGACACAGCACTGGAGAATGTTCTGTAGGGAACACTGTTGCATTGGTCAAATGAATGAGATCTCTAATATTTTCTGCTTCCAGACTAACTGGAAGCACCATGAGAGCAGCTTCCCACAGCTTGCTGGTATTTTGGCACTCCCAACCCTTCCAAATACAAGAAATGCAGAAGCAACTGCCAAAATAAAATATAATAATAGAATAGAAAAGGTTAACCAAAATTCATATCTCTAGAATTACATTTTTAAAATGCTAACTTGTGACTAGTCATAGACTAGAGTCACAATGAGAATTAACTAGTTTTGTCCAGAAATGTTATAAATATGCTGTACAGTTATTTTTGTTTTTTTTCAGCTTCAGTAGGCAAATATGCAAAATGTGTCCATCTGGTCCATTCTCCTTGCTTTGGACTGATTTTTTTACCCATGCTGTTCAGCTTTAAGAGAGGGCATCACTACTACTATGCTTTGCTGGGATTGATTTTGGCAGGAAGACAAAATTCATGTCTTTAAGATGCAAGGCCTAACAAAAAGCCCCCAATAAACCCACTAGATCCTATGTTCTCTTTGATAAATGCTGTTGACTCTGCAATAACGGAGTTGGTTTCATTATACCTTATTTGTTTGATTCGTTATCTATCTTTTTGCTTTGTTTATATCTTTTTCAACTTTTCCTATCACTTGTACCTACCCACTATGACTAGCCATTTGAAGCAGAAGAAAACCACCACCTACTGCAGTTGCTGCAAGTTTTCTAATTTTCTCAAACAAAACTAGACACATTACAATCTAAGTAGCTACAGAATAGTTTTCTAAAATTGATCTGAAGTGTCTGCCAAATGTACGATTCCCCCAGTGGTGCTGCCTTGCATATTCTGTTAAATCCAATTGTGCTCTGAGGCTGAGCAAGGCCTCTCAGCCACCATGTTTGCAAATGTTTAGGGTGGACTCAGCCTGGGGCCACACACAATGGGAAATACTGACAGAGCTTTGAGAATATCAGCATTACAATAATATATTCTCAAAGGCACTAGCAACATCAGTTTGCCTTGAAGCCAAATGGCTGACAGAGGTTTTGTTTCAAAGCACAGCTCAGCCCTGGATGAAACAGTTGGGTTTGCTGTAGTTGTATTTCTTTTCCCCTAGATTTTCAAATTTGAAACTAATCAGAAACAACAGATCATTTATTCACCTAGGGCTATACGAAGGAACCATCACATAACAATATATAACCCTTTCCTTAAGAAGATTCTATGCCAAATCCTGGCAGATCTCAAGTCTTCTATGGTAACTGTAAAAGACTGTCTCTGCTTCAGTATTATTAAGCCCCTTTATTTTCAGTTTAAACCAAGTATCAGAGGGGTAGCCGTGTTAGTCTGAATCTGTAAAAAGCAACAGAGGGTCCTGTGGCACCTTTAAGACTAACAGAAGTATTGGGAGCATAAGCTTTCGTGGGTAAGAACCTCACTTCTTCAGATGGTTTAAACCAAGTTTCACTGAAAAATTCCCTGGGTTTTACAAAAGGTATTATTCAGTTTTTTTTCTGATTTTTCACCCTCCTTTTATATCATTCAAATATATAACAAATAACTTATTTTATTAGGAAAATACAATCCATTGTGTGAGATATATGTATTACAAGAATACATTAGTCTGTGTGTATACTCAAAGCTGCCTGTTGAAGTAAGGCTATGTATTAGTCGAAGATACACACATTAAACAAACAGACACGTACTCGAGTTCTGAAGTGCGTGCATGTCTGAATGTACTGATTAATCTCATGCCTCCCACGTACAGATTTCAGGCTGTTAGCAGGTAATAGTTAAAAATTTGACACATTAAAATGGGAAGAAAACAAAAATCTGTATCAGAATACATTTCAGAACACAAGGAAGTATTCAAAAGTTAAAAACAAAAATGGGAGAAAAGGATGGAGTTGAGTGTATGCACTGCAAATGGTGTGGCCCAATTATTAAATGTAAATATTTATAGGCTAATAGTTCTACGTCTACAACAGTAAACTGTTTATTCAAATGAAAAGTTTTATTTGGCGATTAGAGATGTATTGTTTTCTTAAACTCAGAGGTGGCATTGCATTTTGAGTTTTGTTTTAGTTCTGCAGCAAACCACATTGATGAAGGGAATTCAAAGCATTAATCTACTGAATACTTCCCCCCCCTCCCCCCCCCGATATTTATCCAGAAAAATTGTTAATAGTTTTTGCACTGATTTTCACCTGTTTTTGTTGTTGTGGTAATAAACGCTGATAAATTCCCAGGAAAACTTAAATAAAATAAAACTAAAAACAGAGATAACCCTAAGTATAATTAAGATGCAGATGGTGGTCACTAGATGGCAGACTTTAACCTCTTAAAGAAAGGCATCAAGCTTCACTGTATGAGACTCTTCCTGGCAAGGCCTGAGTTTGCTTAAACTGTAGGTGGGCTTTCTGAGGATATCTGCCCAGTTTAATAATACTCAGTCTGGGATATAATAAGAGAACAGACAAAAACACACACAAGGCTGATTTTGTTTGTCATGTGTTCAGTTTGGGAAGAATAATTTCCTAATAGCTTGTCATGTTTGGTTGTTTTATAATTTAAACTCCTGTCTTAGCTAATAAATCATTTGCCTGACATTAGCCTGCATGATCTAGTCAGTGCATGTATTTCTTTAGAATAGGGAATGCTCTGAGCAGTGTGAACAGGGCCCATGGCACTAGAACATAACGAAGGAATCAAGGGTAAACAGCAGTAAGATCTCAGAATTCTGTGTATGTGGAATTAAAATACTTGCTATATCACTAACAAAGACATAATCTTCCCCTCTGGGGGCTTTACATTATTTAGTCTTTAAAACACATTTCAAAAGTAAAGTGTTCTCCTTCTCCCCCTGCTCAGCATTTAGGCATTTCAGACAATCCAAATTATGGCTCACAAAAGTTAGAGATGGCAAAGATATTTTGGGTAACAGCTAATCCCTCCACCCAACCAACCCAGGGTTTTCCCTATGATAGTTTTGTGTCTTGTCTGATCCACTTTTAAACTATTCAAGCAATTGGGCTTCTACAGTTTCCTTGAGTAATAGTCAAGAATCCTCACAATTAGGAAATGTTTTCTAATGCTGAAAATGTCCAAGAGTTGAGTTGCAAGAGATTAATATCTATTCAGAATCCAGACAATTTTGTTCATGTAAAAAAAGCATTAGACTTTACATTAGATCAGTGTCCATATGAGGCACACTTAATTATGCATATGAGAAAATAGATGCAAAAATCATAGCATAGTATAGAACCCGGTAACTGCATCTTTATTACTAGCCATTAAGGATGAAATTGCTTAAGCAGTGTACCTATCTTACACCCCTGTGTAACCCACACACCGCCTGGGTGTGGTGTTCTGTCCCCTCTAGTGGTACCAAGACCATTTAGAGATTAATGAGTCTGCTACAGCCTTAGCTAAGAGCCATGTGCCTTTTAGCTCATACAGAGGATCATGAATTTAGCTCTAGAGGTCTCAGGTTCAACCCTGCCCGCCGACAACCAGGGTCTGTTGGTGTTACAAATGCATTAGAATCACATATTTAGTTTATATATTATATACTTGTGTATTTGGTATTTATGAAAACCAATAACTAATTAGACTATTTATTTTGCTTGAAGTGAGGGGAGCATGTTTGTACTCAGGGAGCTTACTTTTCAAAAACATGACAGTCATAGTCAGCTAAAGACCAATCTTAAACCTGTTTATAAAACAAAATATTTAAATCTTAATTTTAAGTGCCACCTTCCTCATTGTAGTAAGTGACATTGTTATCGTTATGGTCATAATGGGCATTTCATTATTTATAGACCACCCCACCTAGCAGCGGTGGTAATGTCTGACCAATACTACTCTGCTCTATGGTAATCTTTTTATCATAATGGACTTTCTTCCCTTGCCTTCTGTCACAGCTTGAATTTTATCCCCATCCCTGTTAATTAAATGGCATCTTGTTATGGGTAGTGACTGAATTATCGAATACCCAGCCTAAAATAAACAAACAAAGGATATAAATTAAAGATGAACATCAGGGTGAATATTATTGGGTTTGCATTCCATTTAGGCAAGATTATGGAAAAGGAATAAGTAAGGGGGAGCGGGGGAGAGAAGTATCAGTGGAATAAATAAAGTGACAATGGAGCAGAGTGTCCAGCGTATAAAACAAATATGGAAGAGCAGGAAAAAGGTAATGTATTTTGAGCTTAAATTCTCATCTTAAAAATTAGTATTTAATTATATCAAAGAGGGGAAATTGCAAAACCCTTTCATTCTATCAGAGTCAGAAGAGCTTGCAGATGAATTATATAAGGGCATTAGGACAATATTGGCCTGGATGCAATACTGATATTTTTCCCAAACTATTGTACACATTTTTAGATTGCCAGAGGCCATAACAATGGAGTAGAATAGACATGCTGAGGTTTCAAATCCATTTGGCTAATGTAAAACATCCCCCACACCTGCAATTTATTTATTTATTTATTTAGGAAGGGGAAAAGGAGGAGTATTTTTCATGAAGGTGCTGAGACAGGTGATTGTGCATTTGCTGTGGTGGCCCCAAGGTATGACTCACTCCTTGCTGACATCCATTTATGTCCACCTCTCTCCACTAATAACTTTAGGATTTCTTTTTCCAGAAATCTTTTATTTTATCCCCTCTTACCCCCTATTTATTTAATTTTCCCCATTATTTTGTACCTTGTTTGGTTTCATTTCGATGATACCGACCTTTTTTAAAGTAGTTTGAGAGCTGTGGATGAAAAGCATTATATAAGAGCAGCTAAGTATTAATTGTTGTTGTCGTTTGTTGTTATTTGAGTTGTTTTTATGATGGTGTGCAGTGCCCTGGCACAGTGGTGGAGAGGAGGTGTTTTAGTGCTTTATAAATAAAATGATCACTGCTGTTGCTCATATCAGTAGGAGACATGAATGCAAATTAAGGGCATTGTGTGATCCTCTGTGCATAAAGTAAAATCAGGGCAGCCAGTGAGCCTGTCTGTAGTCTCATGCTGATCCAGGGATTCTCTTCTGTCTCCTTAATAGATGGGAATGGACCTTAACAGCTCCAAGATTTGATTGCTGAAACTGGTCAGAGGCACTTAGTTTGTTGGCCCTTAGTAAGGCTGTCTTGAATTTCTTGGAGTAGGAATCTGATCCAGTGAGTAATGATTGTTTTGTGTGATCTTGGCCAGGGCATTGCATTTTGCAGTAGCAGATGACTAAAAAGGGGGAAGCAGGTAGTGAATTGTGCTTCCCGCTCCTATTGGCACTGATGCAATGCCCTTTACTTGGGGCAATGCCTTAGAGCACAATCTAGCCCTTACACCAGGTATGTCAAATTCCATTTTTAATTATTGTCTGTTGGATGTGGCATAAATTTAAGGCCCTGTGTCGCTCAGGGGTGTGAAAAAACACATCGCGGCAACATAAGTGACTGCAACAGAAGCATCAGTGTGGACAGCGCTATGTGGGTTGGAGATGCTCTCACACCAACATAGCTACCGCCGCTTGTTGGGGGTGGTTTAATTATGTTGACAGGGAGAGCTCCCTCCCGTCAGCATAGAGCGGCTACACGAGCGATCTTATAGCAGTGAAGCTATGCTGCTGTGAGCTCTCTAGTATAGACATGCCCTTATTCTCAAACTCAGCATCACTCAGTGGAAAAATGAGCTTCCCTTTAGGACCAACAATATTTCTATTTCTCTCCCTTCTGCTTCTTATTGTCCCACCTCATCCCCTTCTCTCTCTCTCTCTCTCTCTCCACCCTTTTTTCCTTCCTTCTTCATTTTCTTCCCATCTATCCTGTGCCCTGAATGAGGCAGTAGAAAAAAAAATGTGGCCATGTAATGAATGATTATATCATAATGCATACACAGAAGGGGGACTTTAATTCTCGATTTCCTAACTTTTGAGTACTTCACTTTGTAACTGTAATGTTCTTTTAACATAAGTGGGGTCTTATTTGTTTTTTATGTAATGTTAATGTGTTATCACTAGACTTTAGCATTAACATTCCAATTATATAAATAGGGGACTGAAGGGATTCACAGCTCTCAGTCATTGTTTCAAGCAGACTGCAGATTCAGGAAGATAACACCGCATCAATTTTCACTTAATTAACATTTAAAAGGCTGTCCTTTCAATGATGAGGCTGAGAAATTTAGCTTCCCCAGCCCCCCAATCTCTTTAAATGAAAGTTTAGTTCTGAATGTCATGTCAGTTACATAAATATATCAAGTGTGCAAGATCGAGCCCATGGGCCAAGAATTTGACACCCATGGCTTAGATTATAAACTTTTCTGGACAAGGATTTACTAGGTGTTTGTAGAGAACCTAATGTAATGTGGTCCTGATCTTAACTGAGGCTTCTTTGTGCTACTGTAATATAAACATTTAATAACTGCTGCTCATTACTTGTACAACCCTGTCTTTATAATGTGGGTAGTTTATTAGGAACAAAATTTGCCACCAATGCTCCCTTGGCTTCTAAATCTGAGAAATTGCTATTTCAAGGTTCTGTCATTGTAGAGAGATTCGGTCGGGGCTCATCCCCCTCTGGGAAAACAGTCAGCAGCTCCGGCCCTCTGCAAGGGGCTGAGCAAACAGTTCACTAGTACCAAGCCCCGGCCCTAGATCAGAATGGGCAATAAACAGTCAGTAGATCAGGCCCTCAGGCAGGGGCTGAGCAAACAGGTTCAACAGCAAATCCCCAGGCTCCTGGCTCTAAGCAGCCAGAGAGAGGGGGAGACTGCCACCCGTGAGGTGGATGGCCGGGGGGACACAGGCCCATCCATTCCACTGCATCCCAGCCCGGGGCCCTAGCAGCAGCAGAAGACCCACTGATGTGTCAGTGGGGATCCTGACCACAACACACTGACATTAGCTCTGGCAGTGTTGCAGCCAAACTTGGGGTGGCTGCCCCCAGGCTACTTCCTACCTCCCCCTCTAGAGGTACCTGGGTCTGGATGGCATCCTCCACAGGGTCACATACCATGGGCTCCTCAGGGTAGCTGGTGAGCGGTTGGTTTGGCAGCTCCTCGGGGTACATGGCGAGCAGTTGGTTTGGCAGCTCCTGAGGGTAATGGCCAAGCAGTAGGCTTGGTAGCATCTCTGGGTTTGGGCTAGCATCAGGCGTTGGCTGGTCTGGCCAGTCCTCGGTTCAGCCGCCGATCACTGTGGTCTCCCCCACTGGGCGCTACACCACAGGCATCTGGTCTCTCCGGTGGCTGAGCTTTAAGTGAGCTCTGGGCTTTTATACGTCCTGTTCTGCACCTTGACCTCTGAGGGACGGGTGCAGGGTTTGCTGGCTCCGCCCACTTTGGTGTCCAGGGTGGCTCGTCCCCCTCTGGGGCGGCGGGGAACCAGACCACCTCGCTACAGTCAGCTATTGTGACAGGGCAAGGCCAGATGGCTATAGTAAAGTAATTGGAGACAGATATATTAGCCACTTTTAGGGCAAACAAATCCCTGTTACCAGGATAAGCAAATAGCAGCTGCTCCAGGTCAATTAAGACACCTGGGGCCAATTAAGATCTTTCCAGAAGGCAGGGCGGACAGCTAAGTTGATTGGGACACCTGAAGCTAATCAGGGCCTGGCTAAAACTAGTTAAAAGCCTCCCAGTTAGTCAGGAGTGTATGTGTGTCAGGAGCTGTAGGAGGAAGCTGTGCTGTTGGAGAGACTGAGAAGTACAAACCATATCAGGCACAAGGAAGGAGGCCCTGAGGTAAGGGTGAAGTGGATCTTGAGGGAGTGGGAGCTGCTGTGGGGAAGTGGCCCAGGGAATTGTATGTGTCCTGTTTCTAAAAACTCAGCTACCATAGCTGATAATATTAGGGTCCCTGGGCTAGAGCCTGGAGTAGAGGGTGGGCCCAGGCTCCTCCCTTGCCCCCCCTTCCCCCCGATTAATCACGGAGATTGGGAGAGACCAGAGACTGTGTGAGGGAGGATAGCTTCTCCTCACCTCCCTTGCTGGCTTATGATGAAAATGGCTCAGTAGGCTGTGACCCTTGCCTCTAGAGAGAGAAGGGCTACATGGAGGGTCACAGTGAGCCTCTGAGGCTAGCGAAATCCGCCAGGAAACACGGGACCCACTGAGACAAGTACAGAGCTTTGTCACACTATACATAACTCACTTCAAAGATAGAGCCAAGAAACTACAATTCTGGACAATTCTTTTGTTGCTGATACAGAGAGGCATTTCAGATTTCTGGGCCAGCATTCTCAATGGTCAATTAGAAAGCAATCTGTGCTTCTGTAAAATCCAGGCCATCATATGTTCAGATGAAGGGAAGCTGTCAAAAGCCAATTCACTTTCTGGCAATCAATACCTGAAATAGAGTCAATGACTCAGCAACATAAGGCATTTCTTGCTGCTTCCAGGACACTGCAATTTGTCAAACTTGTCATTCTCTCCTGACAGTTTCAATAATACTTAGTCCAACAGGCTTTGTTCTGGAGTCTCTTGCAATTTGGTCACCTCTCTTCTTACAAGGAAAATGCTGGAGGAGACAGTTTCAAAGAGTGGGTTAATTATTCTGCATATATAGTTTATTCAGAAGATGGTTCTATTGGTACAATTTATAAAAACATACATTTTAAAACATGAACTATAGACTGTAAAAAGCAACAAAGAGTCCTGTGGCACTTTAAAGACTAACAGATGTATTGGCGCATAAGCTTTCATGAGCGAATACCCACTTCGTCTGACGCAGCTATAGAACTATAGACTGATCTTTTAGAAAGATGTCCAATCTTGATTTAAAGACTCCAAGTAATGGAGAATCCTTAGTAAGCTATTCCAGCAGTTAAACACACTCAATTAAAAATGTACACCTTATTTCCAGTTTGAACTTTTCTAGCTTCAACTCCCCATACTGGGTCTCATTATGCCTTTGTCTGCTGGATTACATAGACCCAGTGTGTCAGATATATTCTTCCTGTATAGGTACTTAGACATTAAGTTGTCTCTTAGCCTTTCTTCAGCAAACTAACAAATGATCTCCTTTAAGTCGCTCGCTCGCTCGCTCTCTCTCTCTCTCTCTGTAAGGTATATTTTCCAGGCTTTAAATCATTCTTGTTGCTCTTCTCTGAATCCCCGCCCTTTTTTTAAACATTCTTTTAAAATTATTGACACCAAAACTGCACACAGTATTCCAGAAGAAAACTCACCGAAAGCCATATACAGAGGTAAATAATCACTTTCCTGCTCCTATTTGATATTCCCTTGTTTATATGTGCAAAGGCTGTGTCAACCCTTTCAGCCACAACATTGCACTGGGACCTCATGTTCATTTGTTATCTACCATGATCTATGAGTAGAGCTTTGCAAATAACTGATTTTTTCAATTCACTGGCAGTTCCAAAAAATATAATGATGATTTTTAAAAACACGCATGTGGGTGAAAGTACATGTGTTTAGTGTATTTTTAATAAAAGCAAAAGAAATGAAGGGCTAGATTCATAAAAATTTAGGAGGAGCGCTTTATAACCTTTAGTCCATGGTTAGACACTCACCTGGGAGGTGGGAAACCCTTATTTGAGTCCCTGCTCTGGAGTAGAGATTTGAACCTATATCTCCTCTCCTAGGTGAATGTCCTGACCACCAGGCTACAGGGTATTCTGGTCTAGGTCTTTTTCAATCTCTCTCCTGTTGCAGCTGTTCCACTTTGTATAAATAATTAAATAGTCATTGGAACAAGGACCGGAACCCAGGTAAGAACCTTAACTGCTGGGCTAGTGGCTATTCTGAGGTGGGGCCTGCCTCAGTCTCTCCTGTTGAAGCTGTTCTACTGTGTAGCAGATAGCTAGTCACTGGGCTGGAGAGGAAGTGAAAATGACTCTATAGCCTAGTGGTCAGCCCAATCTGCTCACAGACTAGGGTTCTAGTCCCTGCTCCACTGACTATTTTAATTACTTATTTGAAGTGGAACAGCTTCAACAGGAGAAATTGAGAGACACCCACCATAGAATAGCCAATAGCTTTGTGATCAGCTAATAGCATCCCATAAATATGGGGTATAGTCTGTTTCTACTTGCATTTACATCCAGCTTACCAAGCGATCCAGATCATTTTCTGTCAGTGGCCTGTTGTGGTCAATATTCACCACACCACCTATGTGTGTCATTTAAAAACATAAAATCATTGCTGATAAGTTTTCTTCCAGATCATTGCTAAAACTATTGAGGTGTAGACCCACTAGCTGATGCTTCCCCAGGAATCATTACCTTCTAAGATCTATCAGTTACCCAGTTTTTCATTTGTTTAGTATGTGCTATATTGGATTTTGTTTACATTGCTAATGTTTTAATCATGATATCAGGAAGTACTAAGTCAAAAGCCTCACAGAGGTCTAAAGGCCTGATTTTCATTTACACCAAGGCCCTATTACACCACTCTGGCTAGGTAAAAGGGGCCTTGGTGTAAATGAGAATCGAGTCCTAAATACATCCTATCAACATCATTATCGTTATTAACCAGCTTGTGATCTCAAAGAATGGAATAAAGTTAATTTAAGAAGATCGTTTCCTATAAAACTATGTTGACTGGCATCAATTATCTTTGCATCCTTTATTGATAGTCTTGTATCAGCTTTCCCAGAATCAGCTTTAGGCTAACTGTCCTATAATTACCTAGATCATCCATTTGCACCTTTTAAATATTGACATGATATTGGGCTTTCTTCAAGCCCTAAGGAACATCCCCAATTTTCCAATATTTATTCAAGGTTAACAAATGGACTGGAGAGTTCCTTGGGTGCAAGTTATCTGGGTATGCTAATGTAAAAACAACCTCACTAGCAGTCTATGCTGTCCTTCTGTCATTCACGTGTGCAGTCACCTCCTGCTTCATCCTTTGCTTGTATCCAGATGCTGCTACTGTTGGCTCCCTGTCAGCAACAGCCACCTTCACCGCCAGACTTTCAGCTTTCACTGAAACCTCCTTAACCCAGGTCTCATGCTACCTGTTGCCTCCAGTCTGCCACTCACCCTTATATACAACCATTGGTCATATAGAAGATTGTAGGGAAAATATCCTACAAGAAGGAAAATATTTCTCATTACTAAGAATCTTTTGGATCCTTCTTGCCTCCTGGCTAAGAATTCTCTTCTCCATCGAGTATCTGAGATCTTTGAGCAGTGACAGTGAGGGATGAAATTTATTCAGTATAGAGATTTTGATATAGTGCAGCAAGAGGAGAGTTCTTGGCTGATTCTGCTCCAGCCGAACTATGCGCAGCACAGAAACAAAAGGATAGCAGCAATGGTGCCTTAAAGTCACCTTTGTGCATCTGATATTCTTGGCCCAGCCCCATATAAATCAGAGCATCCTTACCTGTAATTTACTCTCACCTACCTGTGGCCCAAGCAGAAGAGAATAATCAGAACACAGCAGTGCTCCATTTTCATTCCCAGTCACACCTCCATGAACCCTTTGTACAATGGGATGCAAAGCATTATGGTAGAACCATTACTCCAGATGTACACAACCTAGGGAATCCCCGATGACCATATCTGCTGGCTTTATACTTCTCTATTGGCATAAATGTAGTGCAAAGTAAAGATAACATAATGAAGAATCTTTACTCTTTTCTCCAAATCTGTGTCACTTGAAAACACCTGAAGTAGCTAGTAAAAAATAATTATAATAATAATTGTCCCTAACAATTCAAGACACAAGCTAAATATAAACTATTGATCAGTTATTTATATACAATTTTCAGAGGCTACATATTTTTATCAGGCCTGGATTAAAGTATTTGATATTTATATATCACTTTTCCTCTCAAATTTCCAAATTATTTGACATTCTACAACTATACAGTGCCAGAGAAGTGCAGCTACCTCTGGGGTTGAAAATGACAGCCATCTACTACACATTCACCAACAGTGAGTACGGATAGTTTTGGCAACAGACGCTGCAAATGCCATTGAAGAAACAGTAGAATATGTGAGATATTTCAGGTCAAGTTTTCAAAAAGGAGTAATGCATGCACAAGGGAGACTGGCCCTTAATGGTTCAAATTTGCAATGCTTAAAACTAGTAAGTCCTCTTCTGACAGATTCAAGCTCTTGTATAAACAGGAAACTAAGTGTATCAAAGTGTAACTAAGCCTGCAAGCAATTTATAATTTATAAAATTGTTGGGTACTTTTTTTAAAGTTACTGAGGGGGGGAAAAAAAAAAAGGTTTCCACTAACTCTAATCCAAATGACATTGAAATGACTATGGAGTGTGTAAAACCTTGGTGAGAAAAGTGACTGAATCTGTGATTTGATATTCTAGCACAACCCAATTTTCAGTTTATTAAAAAGCTTCATTAAGTGAAACAATGGCCAGGTCTAGACTATAAACTTTTGTCAGCACCACTGTGACAGGCAGGGATGTATTAAGGTATAATCTTTGACTGACATATGCCCTTAGTATAGATGCAGTTCATATTGGCAAAAACACACCTTTACTGGTATAGCTTATTTGGCTTGTGGGGAGCTGGAATACGTTACACTGGGAAAAAGTGCTGTGTTGTTTTTGTTTGTTTGTTTGTTTTTTTGTTTTGTTTTTTTTGGCCAGCATAAGCTGTGTCCACACTAGGAGCACTTTGCTGGTACAGTATATCAGCAAAGTGTTCCTAGTATAAACCTGGCCAACTTGAGACCTGGACTCCAAGCAGTTTTCCTCGAGCACAAACCCCTTACCTAACAGTCAACTAAACTACTCACCATCCAAGGAAAGACTGAGCAGATAAAACAGGACATAGTTTTATCTATGTTTACAATACAGACTCTTACTCTCATAGCTATGATGGTCAGTAGTGTAAAGAAGACTGATCCCTGACTGACATGGCAGTGCTGGTAGAAGTTTCTATTGGGGGAGGGATGCAATTATACTGGCAAAACTACACTTACTGGCATAACATTTTTACTACACTGGTACAAAGTGCAGCTTTGCTGGCATAAGCTGCATCCACATTAGAAGTGCTTTGCTGGTATAGTATACTGGTATTTATATACTGATAGTGTTCCCAGTGTACATATAACCTAAGTCTGTCTCCAAACCAATGGTCAAAAATTTAATGTGCAGAGTCACCTATTGGATGCTGTACTTTCACCTGTGTATGCTCATGTTAGAGATGGATGAATGTTAAAAGGTTTGTGGAGTCTGATCAGATATAAACATCTAGCAGTCTGGATGCTTCTCCAAACTTCACATTTCTCAGGAGTGGAATGGAAGTCAAGAGAAGAGATTTTCTGACAGCACGTAGTGTTTCCTGTGCCAGGCTGTAACCTAGAAGCATGTACATCAAAACCAAAATCAACAAGAAAAAGATTGCGGGATTGTTTGAGGTCCAGAAGAGGAGGTTCAGGAATGATTTTTTCATGATGTGGTCACCATTGATTATGGGTTGTAACTGTTTAATGATATCCCCTAAGGGGTGGTAGATAGAGGGTTTTCTTCCCCCTGTATTGAAGCAGACTCTATCAGGTTATTTGGATGGCCTGTTCCATGATGCGATCGACTTCTCTGGTGGAGTGTCCATGCTTGGTGAGGGTGGCTTTTGACTGTGTTAAGACATGTATCCCGGGCTTTCTCCTTGGAGCATATTCTGTGGTATCTAAAGGTCAGGCGATAGATAAGATATCTAGTGTGTTTGGGGCGTTACTGGATCTGTGGAGGTAAGTGTGGTGATCCATGGGTTTCTTGCATATTGTTGTCTGTAGGGTTCCATTCTTGAAGCTGATGGTGGTGTCCAGAAAGCTGATGCTAGTGCAGGAGTGTTCTAGAGAGTTGGCTAGATGGGTGGTAGTGGTGGAAATTGTGGTGGAAATCTATGCAGGAGTTCAGGTCATCTGACCAGATGGTGAAAATATCAATGTGTCTCAGGTACATCCTTGGTTTGGTGCATTTGTCCAGAAAATCTTCCTCAGGGTGGCCTATGTAGAGGTTGGCATGTTGGGGAGCCATCCTAGTACCCAGGCTGTTCCCATGATTTTAACAAAGTGTTTGTTGTTGAAAGTAAAATTATGGGTGAGGATGAAATGGATGAGTTTAGCAATGTGTTTGAGGTAGATATCTGAGTGTTTCCATTGTAGATACCTTAGGCAGGCTATAGGGCCATCATCTTTTATTTATACGTAATACTACTGAGCTGAAATGGGTTGAAATCTATATCCTAGAGATAAAAGCATCCAGTATTCTATTACTGATCTCTTGGGCCATTCAGTCCCGTTTAGGTACTGTATGCAGTTAGCTGAACGTTCAGAATGTCTGTTTGTGATTTGTTACCAAATAGGACAACTTCTTTATCTTAAGTCAATTCATTACAATTTATGCTTTTGATCTTTGCTAAAGTTTGTTAGATTCTATTCTCTGTTCCTCCAGTGATGTGGCAGATATTTTGTTTTTCTAACAGTGGATGGGTAGTATCATGGAAGAAGGCATCAAGGTTTGTGTTGGATGGAATACACAAATCTAAGTTTCTGGGTCTTTTCTGTGGTTTCCCAGTGAAGCATAGTCATAAAAAAATTAGTACTGTAGTTTCAAAGTATTCATTTTTGGGGCACTGAATACAGTATAGTATATAACTCAGAGGTTTGTGCCATTTACTAATCGACTTCATTTCAACATCTTTGTTCTGTTTTCTTTTTGTTAGTATAGTTTCATTATCTTGTATTTAAATCATAACTAAGTATGAAGATCCTATTTGTTTCCCTGTTACCTCATCAAAAATTTAGTCTCAATATTTTGTTTTGAGAGATCTACACAAGTCGATTTCTAGGAGTCTCTCTCACTCTGCTGTAATAAAACACAGAGCTTATTATAGAACCAAAGGCATGAACCTCCTACACAAAACTGAAAGAACGAGGCTACATTTTACTCAGAACAAATAATTTTAGAGTGAAAACCATGGTTTATAGTTTTGACTTGAGCACATGGTGTATATAAAACATAACTGAAATAAGCAGCTGCCTGACAACTGTGCCACCATGGCTAAATAGCAGAGTAAAAGAGACTGATAGAGGCAAAAAGGCATCCTTTCAAAATTGGAAGTCAAATCCTAGTAAGAAAAATAGAAAGGAGCATAAATTCTGGTAAGTCAAGTGTAAAAGTATAATGAGGCAGGCCAAGAAAGTGTGCGTGTCTTTAGCTAGTTGCACTTCAAAATCTAACAGCAAAAAAATTAAGTCCATCAGATGCAGGAAGCCTGCCAAACAGTCACTGGGGCCAAAGGAGCTCTTGAGGGAGACAAGAGTGTTTCAGAAAAGCTAAATGAATTATTTGCATTACTCTTCACTGCAGAGGATGTGGGGGAGATTCCCCATACCCAAGCCATTCTTTTTAGGTGACAAATTTGAGGAACTGTCCCAGATTGAGGTGTCATTTGAGGAGGTTTTTGAAACAAATTGATAAATTAAACAATAAGTCACCAGGACCAGATGGTCTTCACCCAAAAGTTCTGAAGTAACTCAAATATGGAACTGCAGTAAGTAACTTATCACTTAAATCATCCTCTGTACTAGAAGACTGGAGGGTAGCTAATGTAATGCTGATTTAAAAAAAAGACTCCAGAGGCAATCCTGGCAATTACAAGCCAGTAAGCCTAATTTCAGTCCCAGGCAATTTGGTTGAAACTATAGTAAATATCAGAATGATCAGACACACAGAGGAACATGATATCTTGAAGAGTCAACACAGCTTGTGTAAAGGGAAATCATGCCTCACCAATCTGCTACAGTTCTTTGAGAGAGTCAACAAGCATAGGGAGAAGGGTGATCCAGTGGATATAGCATACTTGAACTTTCAGAAAACCTTTGACAAGGGCCCTCTCCAAAGGCTCTTAAGCAAAGTAAGCAGTCATGGGATAAGAGGGAAGGTCCTATCATGAATCAGTAACTGTTTAAAAGATAGGAAATAAAGGGTAGGACTAATTGGTCCATTTTCACAATGGAGAGAGGTAAATAGCAGGGTCCACCAAGGATGTGTGCTGGGACAGGGTTGTTCAACGTATTAATACATGATCTGGAAAAGTGGGTGAAGATTGAGGGGGGAGAATGTGAAGACTACAAAGTTACTCAAGATAGTTAAGTTCTAAGGTGAATGTGAAGAGTTACAAAGGGATCTCACTAAACTAGATGACTGAGCAACAAAATGGCAGATGAAATTCAGTGTTGATAAGTACAAAGTAATGCACATTGGGGGAAAAATAATCCCAACAACACATAGACAATAATGGGGATCTAAATTAGTAGTAACCACTCAGGAAAGAGATCTTGGAGCCATCGTGGATAGTTCTCTGAAGTGTGCGGCAGCAGTCAGAAAAGCTAACAATGTTAGGAACCATTACGAAAGGGATATATAATAAATAGAAAATATAATGCCGCTATATAAATCATAGTATGCCCACACCTTGAATACTTAATTGGCCTCTCAGAGTTGGTAAGACAACTCCCACCTGTTTATGCTCTCTGTATGTGTGTATATATATCTCCTCAATATATGTTCCATTCTATATGCATCCGAAGAAGTGGGCTGTAGTCCACGAAAGCTTATGCTCTAATAAATTTGTTAGTCTCTAAGGTGCCACAAGTACTCCTGTTCTTCTTTTTGTGGATACAGACTAACACGGCTGCTACTCTGATACATGCAGTTCTGATCACCCCATCTCAAAAAAAGGAAAAGGTACAAAGAAGGGCAACAAAGAGGATTAGGGTATGATATGGATCAGCTTCCATATGAGGAGAGACTAAAAAACTAGGACTGGTCATCTTAGAAAAGAGACAGAAAAGTGGAGATATGATAGAGGTCTATAAAATAATGAATTCTATGGAGAAAGAGAATAAGGAAGTGTTATTAACCCCTTCACATAACACAAGACTAAGGGTCACCCAATGAAATTAATAGGCAGCAGGTTTAAAGCTAAAGGAAGTACTGCTTCACACAACACACAGTCAACCTATAAAACTCACTGCCATGGGATATTGTACAGGTCCAAAAATATAACTGGGTACAAAAATAATTAGATTAATTGATAGATCAGTCCATCAAGGACTATTAGCCAAGATGGTCAGGGATGCAACCCCATGCTTGGGGAGACCCTAAATCTCTGACTGCCAGAGGCTGGCACTGGACAATGGGGGATAGATTACTGAAAATGACTTGTTCTGTTCATTTCCTAAGAAGCATCTGGCATGGGCCAATGTCAGAAGACTTGATACTGGGCTAGATAGGTCATTGTTCTGACCCAGTATGACTGTTTTTAAACAAAATTAATTTAAATACAGATTCTGAGATCATAATACCTTACAATGATACAGCAAATTTGATTTGTTTTCAGAGGGACTGTGATAATGTAGTCAGACTTCCTGGATAACTTGCCATTGAATTTCACCAAGTGGTTCCTGCATCAAACCCATAAATTCTAATTGAGCTAGAGCATCTTTTAAAAAGACATCCAGTCTTGTTTAAAGATTTCAAGCGATGGAGAATCCATCACATGCCTAGGTAAATTGTTCTAATGGTTTTTACCTTCACTGCTAAAACCTTATTTCTAGTCTGAATGTGTCTGGCTTCAGCTTCTAGCCATTGGACCTCTGTCTGCTAGAGTGAAAAGCCCTCTATCATCAGAAATCTTCTCCCCGTGAGGTGCTCAGACACCATGATCAAGTCACCTCTTACTCTGGGCCAGCACTTACTGAATGACTGCAGAATCACATGGATGTTTCCTCAGTCCTTTTTTCTTCAGTTACCCTCTCCCCCTTTTTTGCCTCACATCTAATTAGGCCCATTGTAAATCCAGTGCAATTTCTGTAACTACATTATTTTCTGAATTGATTTAGTTGGTTTGGTGCAATCCCCCTTGCGTGAGCTCTCTTAAATTGGTATAGAGTGGCTAATATTGATTTGGTTTAGAACAGTGTGCTTCCTAATGTGAGCTGAAAGTAAACCAATACATTGTTTTTTCTACTCTTTAGGCAGCCTGAAACAACAGCTGTAAGAGAGGCATGAACTGTTTCCAATCAATCTCAATGGGAGGGTTAACTGTCAAACCTAATACTATAAGCAGGGTTGTTGTAGCCACGTTGGTCCCAAGATATTAGAGAGACAAAGTGGGTGAGGTAATTTCTTTGATTGGATCAACTTCTGTTGGTGAGAGTGACAAGCTTTCAAGCTACACAGAGCTCTTCTAATCCTGATAATTTTGTTAACTATTTCATTGATGATGATCAAAGCAAAATCATGTAGTGAATGTGTTTATTGCTGTTGCATGCAGTGGCAAATATTGGGAGGTTGGAGGGAGTAACTGAATGTTGTCCATGATTGCTGGAGTGGGAATTAAGAACTCAAGCCCTCACAAAAATTTGGAATCACTTCAGTCCTTCTCAGTTTCAGGGTAAGTAAGAAGAAATACACCCCATTCCTTCTCAAATATGAACAGTCTACTAAAGTGCATTTCACCAGCCAGAATTACCACAGTTGATGGCGTCGCACCAGGCATTGTGTAATGAGGTTCCCAGATCTGGCTCAATCCTGCAAATGCACAAATCTCTGGAGCAGCCCATAAGCAGCACCAGATAGGGTCAGGGCATGCACCCTTTTGTCCATCTTAGGGTGACCAGACAGCAAGTGTGAAAAATCAGGACGGGGTGGGGGGTAATACCCCAAAATCAGGACTGTCCCTATAAAATCAGGACATCTGGTCACCCTAGTCCATCTTTGGAGAGTTTCAGAGCACAGTGTGCTGGGGTATTTTTGTCCATCCTGGTAACATGGCCAAAGAGCACACAACCCCTCTTTCAAATATAATGAGTGACTGAAGGAAGGCTAGATCTTTGTGAGACTTTGACATTTCACTCAAAGTCAAATCACTTTATGCTCAGGATTTGACGCTGACAGCACATATGGAATGTCTCTAGCTGCTCCAAGTCTGCCTATAGGAGGGTCCAGGTTTCTGACTCATATAGCAATACAGGCAGTACATAGGTTTGGTAGATCCTGAACTTTGTCTCAGTGCAAAGACATTTTTTGGCATCCATAAGCAAGACATGAACTTAATGCAGGAGATAATGAGACCTATTTGTTGAAGAATGTCCAATTTGCTGGGACTGTTCAAACTCTGCTTGCAACCTAGGTAGATGAACTTGTCCGCACTCGACTACTCCTACACCACAGGTTCTGGTGGCCTATCTCTGAGGATCTGGACCTTGGTCTTCTGCCATGAGACATTCAACCCCATAAAGCAGGTGGTGTTTTGGAGACCATGGAGGGTAGGGTTGAAATTCTCTGACTTCTCCCAAGTGCCAAAAACCTGAACAGCTTCCTGGCTATCTAAACCTCAAGCCACCTTTTGTCTGTTCCTGGGTGCCAAAAGCCCCAAATTCCCCCTACTCAACTGCTAGAGCTTCTAGCAATGCAGTTGCTGATACAAAATTTTACAGCACACTGGGCGTAAAGCAAAAATTAGAAACAATCAGTTAAGCTTTGTATCACATTTAATATTAAAATAAATGACAAGTTATATTATACTGGATTGTTCATTTTCATATTTAATTATAAACTTCTGTTTTTGAATTTACTTGAATCTTCTACAGAAATGTTGATGAGGCTGTAGAATTCACCACTGAATTCAATATCCAGCACTCTGCTGTTTTAGTGACTGGGACTTGGGCAGGCAAGACCAGTGGTTAGAGCTGTAGACTGTTAGGTCAGGGGATCAAGCCAGAGATGATAACCAGGGTCCAGAACCAGGAGTCAAACCAGAGTCAATAGCCAGGAACCAGAGCCAAGAGTCAAGATGAAGTCAATAGCCAGGACCTGGGGGCCAGCTAAGGGAGTAGAAACCACGGGTGAGACAAGGGAACAGGAACAAGGCAGAGTCGGTTTCAGCAGCAGGTTAGTGATCTGCCTCGTTGCACAGACAACTACCTAATGCTCTCTCCAGGCTTACATAGTGGGCCTGTGCCAGTCAGAGGTTACAGGGGGAGCTGCCATTCATCTCTATTGCGGGCAGCACTTCCTGCAGTGACTGGTCTCTCAGGATGTATGGTGTGTTGACCATGGCTCTGCCATGGCTACCTAGTGGCAGCATGGAAGTACCACCTGACTGTAGCCTTCCAGACCTGAGTTTAAGTCCCATGAAATTTACCAAAATAGCTATTCCAGAATAATTATTACAGTATAACCCTCCCCAGGGATATCCTTATTTCTGAATAAAAGTGTCCACATGGAGAGTTATTCCAAAATAACTAATCTAGAATAATTATTTTCTTATAAATTTCCAAGCGTAGACAAGCCCAGAACAGTAGCGAGAAGATTTAGGAAACATTTCCTAGAGTAGACAAGGCCTCTGCAGCGTTAACATTTCATCTCTTGCAGTGTTTTTACTGTTGAAGATTATGTGAAACATGGATTCTCTCTCTCTCTCATATATAGTGTGTTTGTGTATATATACACATACACACACTTATACACACACAATGTATATTGTGATGAGTTGGGTCACAGAGACAGTCTCGGGACTGCCACCTGATGTGCTGAGAATACCTCCAAGCCCGTTTTCCCTGGCAGCTTGGGACTTCAGTACCCTATCTTGTTGACCCAGACACGCTAGCCTGCTGCAAACGTAGACCTAGGTCTGAACCATGTCCCCCAAAACCTGCAAACTTAATTGAAAATGGCTTAGAAAGTGCTCCTGTCTCTAGCACCAGATACCCAGTTCCCAATGGGATCCAAACCCCAAATTTTTTTTTTTACTCTGTATAAAACTTATACAAGATAAACTCATAAATTGTTCGCCCTCCATAACACTGATAGAGATATATGCACAGCTGTTTGCTCCCCCAGGAATTAATTACTTGCTCTGGGTCAATTAATGAGCAAAAAATGATTTTTTTTGAATATAAAAAGTAGGATTTAAGTGCTTTCAATTAATAATAGACAGAACAAAGTAAATTACCATGCAAAATAAAACAAACACACAAGTCTAAGCCTAATACAGTAGGAAACTAAATGCAGGTAAACCTCACCCTCAGATGTTCCAATAAGCTTCTTTCACAGACTAGACTCTGGTCTACTCTGGGCCCAATCCTTTCCCCTGGTACAGTCCTTGTTCCAGCTCAGGTGGCAACTAGGGGATTTCTCATGACTCCAGCCTCCTTTGTTCTGTTCCACCCCCTTACATAGCTTTGGCACCAGGTGGGAATCTTTTGTCTCTCTGGGTCCCCACCCCTCCTTCTAAATGGAAAAGCACCAAGTTAAAGATGGATTCCAGTACCAGGTGACATGGTCACATGTTCTGTGCGACCAAGCCTTCATTCTTCCCAGCCTGACTCACAGGAAGACTTTGCAAGTAAACAGAGCCATCTAAGTCAATTGTCCCAGTTGATGGGAGCCCTCAAGATTCTAAACCACCATTAATGGCCCACACTTTGCATAATTACAATAGGACCTCAGTTATATTTCATATTTCTAGTTTCAGATACAAGAATGATACATTTATACAAATAGGATGACCACAATCAGTAGATTATAAGCTTTGTAATGATACCTTACAAGAGACCTTCTGCATGAAGCATATTCCAGTTACATTATATTCATACTCACTAGCATATTTTCATAAAGTCATATGGAGTACAACATCACATTTATAATTATAATTTCTGGAGCACCAATGGAGTATTTTATCATGGCACAGAACTGTGCCTAGTTGTAGGGGCCTCCCCAGTTTCTAACAAGCAAGTCATTCACTTACTGCTTAGATCGTACAGAGTGATACAGGCTTTAGGGCTCTTTTGTGCCACCAGAGGGCATTATGTAACCATCCTGTGAAATGCCGCTTGGGGGGAGCAGTAACTTGCCTTAGACCTAGGCTTAGTCTACACTACCGAGTTATGCTGGTCTAACTATGTCACTCAGGCCTGGTCTACACTAGGAGTTTAATTCGAATTTAGCAGCGTTAAATCGAATTAACCCTGCACCCGTCCACACAACGAAGCCATTTCTTTCTAAATAAAGGGCTCTTAAAATCGATTTCCGTACTCCTCCCCGACGAGCGGAGTAGCGCCGAAATCGATATTGCCATTTCAAATTGGGGTTAGTGTGGCCGCAATTCGATGGTATTGACCTCCGGGAGCTATCCCACAGTGCACCATTGTGACTGCTCTGGACAGCAATCTGAACTCTGATGCACTGGCCAGGTAGATAGGAAAAGCCCCGCAAACATTTGAATTTTATTTCCTGTTTGCCCAGCATGGAGAGCACAGGTGACCAGAGAGAGCTCATCAGCACAGGTAACCATGCAGGCCAATAATCGAAAAAGAGCACCAGCATGGACCGTATGGGAGGTACTGGATCTGATCACTATATGGGGAGAGGCTTCAGTGCTAGCAGAATTTCTTTCGAAAAGACGAAATGCCAAAACTTTTGAAAAAATCTCCAAGGGCATGATGGAGAGAGGCCACAATAGGGACTCAGATCAGTGCCGCGTGAAAGTCAAGGAGTTCAGACAAGCCTATCAAAAAACAAAGGAGGCAAACGGTCGCTCCGGGTCAGAGCCGCGGACATGCCGCTTCTATGCCGAGCTGCATGCAATTCTAGGGGGGGCCACCACCACTATCCCACCTCTGACTGTGGATTCTGAGGCAGGGGTAATCTCATCAGCCACACCTGAGGATTCTGCGGACTGGGAAGAGGAGGAGGAGGATGAGCTTGCGGAGAGCACATAGCACTCAGTTCTCCCCAACAGCCAGGATCTTTTTCTCAGCCTGACTGAAGTACCCTCCCAAGCCAGTATCCAAGACCATGACCCCATGGAAGGGACCTCAGGTGAGTTTACCTTTTAAAATATAAAACCTGTTTAAAAGCAAGCTTTATTTTTTTTTTTTTTTTAANCCTCCCAACCCTCCCAAGCCAGTACCCAAGACTCTGACCCCATGGAAGGGACCTCAGGTGAGTTTACCTTTTAAAATATAAAACTTGTTTTAAAAGCAAACGTTTTTAAATGATTACTTTGCCCTGAGGACTTGGGATGCATTCGCGGCCAGTACAGCTACTGGAAAAGTCTGTTAATGTGTCTGGGGATGGAGCGGAAATTCTCCAGGGACATCTCCATGAAGCTCTCCTGGAGGTACTCCAAAAGCCTTGCCACAAGGTTTCTGTGCAGTGCAGCCTTATTCCGTCCTCCATGGTAGAACACTTGACCACGCCATGCTAGTAACAAGTAATCTGGTATCATTGCATGACAAAGCCTGGCAGCATATGGTCCCGGTGTTTGCTGGCATTCAAGCAACATCCGTTCTTTATCTCGCTGTGTAATCCTCAGGAGAGTGATATCGCTCATGGTAACTGGTTGAAATACGGGAATTTAATTAAGGGGACAGAGGTGGCCATTCCTACTGGGCTGTTTGCCTGTGGCTAAAAAGAAATCCTTCCCTGCAGTTAGCCAAGCGCGGGGAGGGGGGGGAGGAATTGGTCCTGAGCTTTTCGCGTTTGGCTAGCAGGGATCTTCCTTGATACGAGCCACGCGGTGGGGGGAGGGATAAAGCGATCATCCAGAGAATTGGAGGGGGGGGGAGGGTTAGTTTGTTTTCTGCTGCTGAAGGTTAACAGGAAAACCACAGCACTCAACGGGCTTTGCTTGGTATGTGGGAAAGGAGGGCGCAGAAGCCAAAAGACAATGGCTTACCATGGCCGCATGCAAGCCGAATTCTGTTGCCCGGACCGGTGTCTGTGATCTCTAGCAGCAAAGCCACAGGCACTCAATACTAAGAGGCAAAATGTGACCTTGCACAGAAATCACATGTGCTATGTAATGTGAATAGTGTTGTTCACCGTGAAAGTGTATAAGCATTGTTCTGTAAAATGTATCTTTTTAAAAAATTCTCTCCTTTTTTCCTTCCCTCCAGCAGCTGCAAATTTTTCAAGCCTCCCTCCTCCGTCCCGAAGGCTATCTCAGATAAGGCATCGGAAAAAGAGGACGCGAGACGAGATGTTCGCAGAAATCATGGAATCCACCCGAAGTGAAAGAGCTCATCTGAATCAGTGGAAGGACACTGTTTCAAAGTATAGGAAAGATGCCAGTGAACGTGAGGATAGGAGGGACCAACATGAGGACAGGAGGGACCAACGTGAGGAGTAGAAAGACACTCGAGATGAGAGGTGGTGGCAGGAAGATCAGAGGAGGCAGGATGCAACGCTGGGGCTGCTGCATGAGCAAACAGACATGCTCCGGTGTCTGGTGGAGCTTCAGGAACAGCAGCAGGATCACAGACTGGCACTACAGCCCCTGTATAACCCCCCTCCTCCCTCACCATGTTCCATAGCCTCCTCACCCAGACGTGTAAGAACGCGGGGGAAGAGGCTCCGTGCACCCTTCCATTCCACCCCAGTGGACAGCCCAAGCAAAAGGCTGTCATTTTTTTTAACCTTTTTTTAGTGGCCTTTTCCTTCCTGCCGATCCTCCTCCCAAACCCCACCCAGGTTCTCTCCCTCTTTTTATAATCAATTAATAAAGAATAAATTATTTTTAAACAATAGTGACTTTATTTCCTTTGAAAGCAAGCTGTGGTCGAAGGGGGAGGGTGTGTTCCTTACAGAGAAGGAGTCAATAAAGGAGGTGGGTTTTCATCAAGGAGAAACAGATTTCACACTGTAGCCTGGCCAGTCATGAAACTAGTTTTCAAAGCTTCTCTGATGCACAGCACTTCCTGGTGTGCTCTTCTAATCGCCCTGGTGTCTGGCTGCGCATAATCAGCAGCCAGGCGATTTGCCTCAGCCTCCCACCCTGCCATAAAGGTCTTCCCCCTTACTTTCACAGAGATTGTGGAGCACACAGCAAGCAGCAATAACAATGGGGATATTGGTTTGGCTGAAGTCTGACCGAGTCAGTAACGATCGCCAGCGACCTTTTAAACGTCCAAATGCACATTCCACCACCATTTGGCACTTGCTCAGCCTGTAGTTGAACAGCTCCTGACTCCTGTCCAGGCTGCCTGTGTATGGCTTCATAAGCCATGGCATTAAGGGGTAGGCTGGCTCCCCAGGGATAACTATTGGCATTTCAACATCCCCAACGGTTATTTTCTGGTCCGGGAAGTAAGTCCCTTGCTGCAGCCCTTTAAACAGAGTAGTGTTCCTGAAGACGCGAGCATCATGAACCCTTCCCAGCCAGCCCACGTTGATGTTGGTGAAACGTCCCTTGTGATCCACCAGTGCTTGCAGCACCATTGAAACATACCCCTTGCGGTTTATGTACTGGGTACCCTGGTGCTCCGGTGCCAAGATAGGGATATGGGTTCCATCTATCACCCCACCACAGTTAGGGAATCCTATTGCAGTAAAGCCATCCACTATGACCTGCACATCTCCCAGAGTTACTATCTTTTGTAGCAGCAGCTCAGTGATTGCTTTGGCTACTTGCATCACAGCAGCCCCCACAGTAGATTTGCCCACTCCAAATTGATTCCCGACTGACTGGTAGCTGTCTGGCGTTGCAAGCTTCCACAGGACTATCGCCACTCGCTTCTCAACTGTGAGGGCTGCTCTCATCTTGGTATTCTGGCGCTTCAGGGCAGGGGACAGCAAGTCACAAAGTTCCATGAAAGTGCCCTTACGCATGCAAAAGTTTTGCAGCCACTGGGAATCGTCCCACACCTGCAACACTATGTGGTCCCACCAGTCTGTGCTTGTTTCCCAGGCCCAGAATCGGCGTTCCACGGATAGAACCTGCCCCATTAACAGCATGATCTCCAAAGCACCAGGGCCCGTGGTTTGAGAGAATTCTGTGTCCATGTCCATGTTCTCATCACTCTTGTCACTGCGCTGCCGTCGCCACTTCCTCCTCGCCTCGTTTTTCTGGTCCTGGTTCAGCATAAACTGCACGAGAATGCGCGAGGTGTTTACAAT
Organism: Trachemys scripta elegans; assembly: GCF_013100865.1. Lineage (NCBI taxonomy): Eukaryota > Metazoa > Chordata > Testudines > Emydidae > Trachemys > Trachemys scripta. The sequence continues at coordinate 69,923,317 of NC_048301.1, read as the reverse complement.
GTTCATGACTGCTGTCTTGAGCTGAGCAGGCACCATGCTTGCCGTGGTATGGAGTCTGCAGTGTTCACCCAGGGAAAAAGGCGCGAAATGGTTGTCTGCCGTTGCTTTCATGGAGGGAGGGGTGAGGCTGTACCCAGAACCATCTGCAACAATGTTTTTTGCCCCATCAGGCACTGGGATCTCAACCCAGAATTACAATGGGTGGGGGAGACTGCAGGAGCTATGGGATAGCTATGGGATAACTACCCACAGTGCAACACTCCGGAAATCGACACTAGCCCCGGTACATGGACACACACCGCCGAATTAATGTGCTTAGTGTGGCCACATACATTTGACTTTATACAATTTGTTTCCAAAATTCGAATTCTGTAAATTCGGATTAATCCTGTAGTGTAGACATACCCTCAGGAGTGTGGAAAATCTACACTCCTGAATGGGTGCAGTTATACCAGGGGTGGGCAAACTTTTTGGCCCAAGGGCCACATCGGGGTTGCAAAACTGTATGGAGGGCCGGGTAGGGAATGCTGTGCCTCTCCAAACAGCCTGCCCCCTATCTGCCCCCCTCCCACTTCCTACCCCCAACTGCCCCCCTCAGAAACCCCAACCCATCCAATCCCCCCCTGCTCCTTGTCCTCTGACCACCCCCAGTACCTCACCCCCTAACCCTCCCCGCTCCCTGTCCCCTGACTGCCCCCCCAGAACCTTCACCCCATCCAACGGCTCCCTGTCCCCTGACTGCTGCCGGAGACCCCCTGCCCCTTATCCAACCCCCACCCCCTTAGCATGCTGCTCAGAGCAGCAGAAGCTCGAAGCCCTGCCACAGCCAGCCACGCTGGCCACTGTGCCCGGCAGGAGCAGCGGGCCAGAGCACTGGTGGCGCAGCGAGGTGAGTTTGTGGGGGAGGGGCCGGGGGCTAGCTTTCCTGCCCGGGAGCTCAGGGGCCGGGCAGGACGGTCCCACGGGCCGTAGTTTGCCCATTTCTGAGTTATATCAACCTAACCCCCCGTGTAGATAGCACTATGTTGACAAAAGGGCTTCTCCCATCAACAGAGCTACCACCTCTCTGGGAGGTGGAGTGCCTGCACCAATGGGAGAAGCTCTCCAGTAAGCATAGGTAGTAGTGTCTTCACTAAGCACTACAGTGGTTTCTTAAGTATAGAAAAGCCCCTAGATTCTGCTTTCAAACCTCGGGCTGGGGTTGGGGTTGTGGCTTTTGTTTGATTGATGCAAAGTGCCAAGTGAGAGAGGCGAAAGCACATTGATTAACCACCTTTTCAGGGCTAACTGGTTTCTCATACAATGAATTCATTGAGTTTAAATTTGCATTGTGCCTGAGGTGACTTACTTTCATATTTTAGTTAGGCACAATTTCTATTTCACTGAGCATAACTGAGCCTGAAGTAATAGAAATGGAGAGAAGCTTTGCAGCTAAATGGTTTCTAATGGGACATAAACAAGCAAAAGCAAACCTGGCAGGGCAAAAATATTCTACCCTCACTACACAAACCAACTCTGTGCTGCCTGTTTGTCTGTGAATAAGGAATTGAGGGGCATATCACACCTTCTGCTCAAATTAAATACTAAGACTCAAATATAAGATAAAACTGCTAGTTCTTTACAAATGCAGCTTTACTGGAGATCCCCGTAAACTAACTATAACTCAGTGTCTTGTTTAGGCCTGCACTGGATATATTGTAAACCTGGAATTAATTCTTCATAGGGGTGTTTCTTATGATTGTTCCAAAGTCCTGTTCAACTAAGGAGAATAAAAGATATTGTATAAGTCCCTCTGGTGGCTATGTCCCTGAAAATGAGAGAGAGCATGAGAGAGCACTGAGATGTGTAATTAGCTGTTCTCTGGATTTTTCTATGAGCATGTCAGTGAGACTAAAATGTCAGAGAAAGGATGCATCGTTGTCCGAGGATTCGCTGTAGTGTCTATTATTATGCAACATAACGTTTTAATTAACTGAATGGCTATCAAACATTGGAGGGACTAACTCATTTCACAGAGGTGACCAAAATGCCAGCATTTCCTGGCATAAAGTCAGAGTGTCAGTGCTTTCATAAAGCTGACAGAGACAAATTCCCCAGTTTGTTCTGTGCAAAAGGAGCTTTATATACAGCTCTGAGATCGTGTCACAGCTGAAACTGAGACTTGGTGGAGGATCTATTATAATTCAACACAAAAAAAGCAACATTAAAGAAATATTAAGGTGGAAAAGTGAAGTTGTCAAATTATGGAAGTTACAGCTGCCTGCTCTCCACTGCACTGGTTTCTTTTGGCTGACTGGTGGAGAAGAGAGGCAGCTTGGAGACAACCCATGGCTCTGCTGTGTGTGAAGTCTAGCACATCCAGAGGCGCTAGACTTCCATGGCGGTTGTACTTAGGAGTCAGAAGACCGGTATTTTGCCTGATGGCTGTGAAGGTGCACAAGGAGATGTCTCCTTGTTCCCTATTGCTGCCCCCCATCCTCCCCCAAATCCCCTCTTCTGCACACATGCAGGGATCAGCAACACTCTGTTCTTCTTCGAGTGATTGTTCACGTCCATTACACATTAGGTGTGCGCACACTGCGTGCACGGACGTCAGAAACTTTTTCCCTTAGCGGCTCCCGTCGGGTCGGCAGGGCCCCCCCCTCCGCCAGAGCGGCGCCCCTCTCTAGGGTATATATATCCCTGCAGACCCGACCCCTTCAGTTCCTTCTTACCGTCCGTGGCGGCGTTGGAACAACTCTGTCTCTCGTCTGAGAGTGTCCCTTAGCATAGTCATTAGTGTTATCTGCAACAGTTATCAGTTATTTAGTTGTTAGTGTTAAGCTTAGTAGTTAACAGCTCATTAGGTACTTAAAGTTCTTGCTGTAGTTGGTTGGTCAACCCCGGCACCGGCCCTGGGCGGCGGGGCATGCCGCACGCCCAAGGCTTCAAGGCTTGTGCCACGTGCCGTAAACCTATGCCATTGAGCGACCCCCACGACTCGTGTCTCCGCTGCCTAGGGGAAGCTCACCAGAAAGAGCGCTGCAAGATCTGTAAGGCCTTTAAGCCCAGAACTAAGAAAGAAAGAGACTTTCGCCTCAAGCAGCTGCTCATGGAGACGGCTTTACAGCCCTCCACTTCGGCGGCACCGTCTGCCTCAGTGCGGAGCGCCCCGGCATCGGTTCGGGAACTGGCGCCGGCGGGTCACCCAAAGCCCACGGCACCGACCCAACGGGGGCATGTACGGCACCGGTCGTCTTCGCCGACAAAATCAAAGGGCCAACCCAAGGCCCGAGGACGCTCCCCGCATAAGAGGGCAGCGCCAGCGAAGACCTCAAGTGCGCCTAAGGCCGGCACAGGCCCCGGTAGTGGCTCCAGCACCGAAAGGCCCGTCGAGCCCCGGGATAGGCGCGTCGAGTGAGGAAGAAGGGCTGGAGGAGCTCTTGGAACAGCCCTCCACTCTGGACACATTTGAGGCAGCAAAAGACCTCATTGCATTGTCTGTTGAGGGCCCTCCACAAACTGAGGACGCTCCGCCAAGACTGCCACCCAGAGGCAAGCCGGCGATGGTGCGCCCATCACGGTCGCCATCTCGGCACTGTTCAAGGCACCGGTCCCGGTCGAGTTCCGCCTCGGTGGACTCCCGGTTGCCCTCCGCGCAGAAAGCGCCACAGCAGTCGGGCCTCAGTAAGCGGTTGGCACCGACTCAGCAGCCATACGCGAGTCGGCACCGGGATGCGTCGGCGGTACGTTCCCCGAGACCGACCACCCGTAGTCGTTCCCGGTCCCGTGGTCACCGGTACCGATCCAGGTCCAGGTCGGCGAGACACTGCTCCAGGTCCTGGTCACGGAGACACTACTCCCCAAACCCGGACCGGCACCGTTCCACGGCTCTGCCGTGGCCTTCCAGATCAGCGTCCGTGGTGTCGGAGACTGACTCAGGCTGGTACGGCGGGTATGCCCATAGGGCACAGGCTGGTAGAGACTACGAAGCCTCTGGCCATCCCCAATGGGGCCAACCAAGCCAATGGCCGTTCTGGACACCCTGGGACTACCACCAGCAAGGGCCCCCATCTAGGGCCTCGAGATCTGGGCCATCAGGGTACCGATCCCGCTCTCCGCAGTACCGCCCGCCCTCTCACAAGGAAGCAACGATCTCTAGACCGCAGGAGCGGGAGGGAGTGGACTCGGCTCCGAGCACGGTACCGTCCCAGTCCCACACCATGGGACAGGCCCCAGAGGAACAACCAGTCAATGACGGGTTGCAGAAAGGTGAGGATGGGCAAAAGGCCCCGACCTCTTTCTCCTCGCCGGACGAGGCAGTAGCGGGCACGACAGTGTCTGGCGCTCTCCCGATTGATCATCGGGCGCACCAGGACCTGCTTCGCCGGGTAGCCCTCAATCTGGGCTTGCAAGCGGAGGAGACTGTAGAGCAGGAGGACCCCCTGGTCGACATCCTGAGCCCGGAGGGCCCCTCCAGAGTCGCTCTCCCGATTATACAGACAGTCCAGTCCAACTATAAGACGGTATGGCAAATGACTGCCTCCAGTGCACCAACTGCAAGAGGCGTAGAGAGAAAATACTTCACCCCATCTAGAGGGTTTGACTTCCTCTTTTTGCACCCGTCTCCTTGTTCGCTGGTAGTCTCTGCGGTCAACGAGCGAGAGCGTCATGGCCAACAAGCCCCTGCGCCCAAGGGCAAGGAGGCAAAACGATTGGACTTGTTCGGAAGGAAAGTCTATTCGTCTGGGGGCCTCCAGCTGAGGATCGCTAATCAGCAGGCGATTCTAAATAGACACAATTTTAATTCTTGGGCATCAGTCTCCAAGTTCAAAGACTCCCTACCTCTGGACGCACATCCAGAGTTCACGGCCCTGGTGGACGAGGGGATGGCGGTGGCTAAAACTTCATTGCAGGCCTCCCTCAACTCAGCTGATGCAGCGGCTAGGACAATCGCGTCAGGGGTAGTGATGAGGCATTCTGCATGGTTACAGGCTTCAGGCCTTCCGCCAGAGGTGCAGACCACCCTGCAGGACCTCCCGTTTGAAGGTTCAGGCTTGTTCTCAGACCAAACGGACGCCAGGCTACATAGCCTCAAGGATTCACGAGCAACCCTAAAGTCGTTAGGAATGCATACCCCGGTGACACAGCGCAAGCCCTTTAAGCCTCAACCACCACAGAGGCAGTACCACCCTCGCCCTCGGCACGAACCATACCGCTGTCGTGGCAGGGATAACAGGCGAAGACGTAACAATACGCCTAACCAAGGCCAAGGTCACGGCCAGGGCAAGCTGCAGCCAGGGAATAAACCAGGCTTTTGAAATTACGCTCGAGGACAGCGTACCACATTCCATGCCGGATCCTCCTCTAAGTTTCAAGGACCGCCGGTCCCATTTCTACCGGGCATGGTCGCGCATAACATCGGACCGCTGGGTCCTGTGCACAGTGAAGGCGGGCTATACCCTCCAGTTTTCCTCGCTCCCTCCCTTCCATCCCCCTTCCCCGTCCCTCTTCAGGGACCCCTCTCACGAGCAACTTCTCATGCAGGAGGTACAGACCCTCCTCACAGTGGGAGCAGTGGAAGAGGTCCCACCAGACCTAAGGGGAAAAGGATTCTACTCCAGGTACTTCCTGATTCCCAAGGCAAAAGGGGGCCTCCGTCCTATTTTGGACCCGCGCGAACTAAACAAGTTTCTGGTCAGAACGCGCTTCCGTATGGTCTCCCTTGGAACTATTATCCCATCCCTGGATCCGGGGGATTGGTACGCTGCCCTCGATATGAAAGATGCGTATTTTCACATCGCCATCAATCCGGCCCACCGGCGGTTCTTGCGCTTCACCGTCAACCAGCGCCATTTCCAATTTACGGTCCTGCCCTTTGGCCTAGCATCGGCACCGCGAGTGTTCACGAAATGCATGTCCGTGGTAGCAGCCTTCCTAAATAGACACAATTTTAATTCTTGGGCATCAGTCTCCAAGTTCAAAGACTCCCTACCTCTGGACGCACATCCAGAGTTCACGGCCCTGGTGGACGAGGGGAAAAGAAGGATGCGCGTGTTCCCGTACTTGGACGACTGACTCCTCGCGGGCAGGTCGGAGGCCAAGGTCCGCTCTCACGTGATGCTGGCCTTACAGATGTTCGGCAGGCTCGGCCTCCTGGTCAACGTGCCCAAGTCCACGTTAACTCCCACACAGAGACTGGACTTCATAGGTGCAGTCTAGGGCCTTGTCTTCACTTACCGGAGGGTCCGGCGGCACGCAATCGATGTTCTGGGATCGATCCCGGAAGTGCTCGCAGTCGGCGCCGGTACTCCAGCTCGCCGAGAGGAGTACGCGGCATCGACAGGGGAGCCTTCCTGCCGCGTCTGGACCGCGGTAAGTTCGGACTAAGGTACTTCGAATTCAGCTACGTTATTAACGTAGCTGAATTTGCGTACCTTAGTCCGAAGTAGGGACTTAGTGGGGACCAGGCCCTGGACTCGATGACTGCGCGGGCAAGTCTCCCAGAGTCGCGGTTCTTGGCAATTCAAAGGGCCGTAAGCTCCGTCCAGAAATTTCCCACGACAACGGCAAGGTGCTGCATGCAGCTCCTGGGACACATGGCAGCCTGCACACACATAGTCAGACATGCCCGCCTAAGGCTCAGACCCTTGCAGTTGTGGTTTACCCAAACGTACCGCCCCAACAGAGACCCCTTGGATCTGGTGGTGACGATCCCGGCTTGGGTGTTGGGCTCGCTCCGCTGGTGGCTCGATCAACAGCAGGTCTGCGAAGGGATCCCCTTCGCTGCCCCACAACCCACTCTAACGCTAGTAACAGATGCATCGGACCTGGGTTGGGGGGCGCATCTGGGGGAACTGCGGACCCAAGGCTTGTGGTCCAGGGAAGACAGGTTGCTTCACATCAATCTGAAGGAGCTGAGGGCGGTTCGCCTCGCCTGTCAGACCTTCCAAGCCACCATAGAAGGTCACAGCATGGCAGTCCTGACGGACAACACTACCACCATGTTCTATATAAACAAGCAGGGCGGGTCCCGGTCCTCTCCCCTCTGTCACGAGGCTCTCCAATTATGGGACTTCTGTATAGCCCATGCAGTCCATCTTATTGCAATGTATCTCCCAGGGATCCAAAACAGGTTAGCGGACCGCCTCAGCCGATCCTACCACATGCACGAACGGGCTTTGAGGCAGGACGTCCTGCATTCAATCTTCCGGAGGTGGGGCTTTTCCCGGGTGGATCTTTTCGCCACCAAGGACAACAGACAATGCCCTCAGTTTTGCTCATTTCAGAACCTCAGCCCGGGATCATTGGCAGATGCCTTCACGATTCCGTGGGGAGGGAGCCTGAGGTATGCCTTCCCTCCATTCCCGCTCATCCACAAGGTCCTCCTCAAGACCCGCAGGGACAAGGCGACAATTATACTCATCGCCCCGGCGTGGCCACGACAGCATTGGTTCACGACCCTGCTGGAATTGTCCATAGCCGACCCGATTACCCTCCCGCTCCATCGCGACCTAGTCACACAGGACAAGGGTCGCCTGCTCCACCTGAACCTATCGTCGCTACATCTCACGGCATGGTATCTCTCTGGCTGAATGATGCGGAACACAGGTGCTCTCACCAGGTTCAGCAAATTCTCCTTGGTAGTAGGAAGCCCTCCACAAGAGCGACCTACCTGGCCAAACGGAAGAAGTTCTCCCACTGGTGCGAGCCTCAGCACATACAGCCTCTGCAGGCCTCAGTGCCATTGATTCTGGACTACTTACTGCACCTCAAGCATCAGGTGCTTGCCCCCGCCTCGATTAAAGTGCATTTGGCTGCCATATCGGCGTTCCACCTGGGGGAGTTGGGAGTGTCAGTGTTCTCCAACCCCACAGTAGCCCAATTCCTCAAGGGGCTAGAGAGGGTGTTTCCCTACTCACGCCCACCGGTCCCTGCGTGGAGTCTGAACCTAGTCCTAACTAAGCTCATGGGGCTTCCCTTTGAACCCCTAGCCACTTGCTCCCTCATGCACCTCTCGTGGAAGGTGGCGTTTCTCATGGCCATCACATCGGCCAGGAGGGTATCGGAATTGAGGGCCCTCACTTCAGAACCCCCTTATACAGTTTTCCATAAGGATAAGGTGCAGCTGAGACCGCACCCCAAATTCCTCCCAAAAGCGGTCTCGCAGTTTCACATGGGGAGGACATTTGTCTACCGGTGTTCTTCCCTAAACCCCATACGGACCCTTGCCACCGCAGCCTCCATACCCTCAATGTTCGAAGGGCATTGGTGTTCTATCTGGAGCGGACCAGGTCGTTCCGCAGAACACCTCAGCTGTTTATTGCTGTTGCAGAACGTATGAGAGGCCTGCCTATCTCGACACAGCGCTTATCAGCATGGATTGTGCATTGTATACGCACATGTTATGAGCTCGCCAACGTTCCGGCCCCAGAGATCCGGGCTCACTCGACTAGGGCCCAAGCGTCCTCGACGGCCTTCTTGGCACAGGTTCCTATCCAGGAAATCTGTAAAGCGGCCACCTGGTCATCCGTACATATATTCACAGCCCACTACGCGATCCACCATCAGACCAGAGAGGACGCGGTGGTTGGACGGGCTGTGCTACAGTCAGTTGTACCTTGACTCCTACCCACCTCCAATGGTAAGCTTGGGAGTCACCTAATGTGTAATGGACGTGAACAATCACTCGAAGAAGAAAGAACGGTTACTTACCTTCTGTAACTGTTGTTCTTCGAGATGTGTTGTTCACGTCCATTACACTTCCCACCCTCCTTCCCCTCTGTCAGAGTCTCCGGCAAGAAGGAACCGAAGGGGTCGGGTCTGCAGGAATATATATACACCCTAGAGCGGGGCGCCGCTCTGGCGGAGGGGGGGGGCGGGCCCTGCCGACCTGACGGGAGCCGCTAAGGGAAAAAGTTTCCAACGTCCGTGCACGTGGCGCTCGCACACCTAATGTGTAATGGACGTGAACAACACATCTCGAAGAACAACAGTTACAGAAGGTAAGTAACTGTTCTGTCTGATATATAAGGATTTCTGTAATTAATAGCCATTGTACAGTTTTGCATAAAAAGATTCTTCACTGCATTGCACCTTGTAGTCACTATAACCTGTACAAAGTGAGTGTGAAGTTGATGTAAAACACAACTTGTTGTAAGATATATATATTGTGATTCATATATCCATGTAATATGTTTATAGGTCATTGAGGCCTGGTATGAATGACACGTGCTTGACATGAATGCGTGCATTGCCAGTTAGCAACTGAAGCAAGAACTTAGGGTCAAGGACTATTAGAACTATTTGTGCAAAACCAATCTTATGTTCCGAGAAATGTACAGAAAATCATCAGACAAGGAAATAACACCAGCTGGACTGATATAAAATTGTATAAGAATTGGAGGAAATGGCACGCCTATGATCATAGCAGCCCATCCAGGATTGTATCTTCGGAATTGTGTGTGTAGAAGGCCTAGTAAACAAAGGCAAAGAACAAATGGTGTGACAGAATGAACTATAAATGGTTGCCTATGATTTCTGCAAATCAGAGTCGTTTATTGATCCAGAGTCCCATGTGGATATAGATGTGGGGAGCTGTCGAAAACCACATCTTATCCCGACGGAAGGAATCCAGGGATTGGCCATCAGGACCATTCTGACCTTTGGACTCTGGTATAGTATGTTTGGGGTGTGAATGTGGAGTGAGTAGGGTTTGTTTTGTAATCGATAAAGAGCATTTAGACTATTGTATACCAGCACTGTGTCCGGTATCCGCTTGCTCCCCATCCCGTAGGGAGACCTCTATTGCGGGTCTAACTAACTATTCTGATTTGGTAACACTTTATGCCCTCGTTGCACTAGCATAAATGACTCCACAAGGTACAAGGCAGTGACAGTGGGCAATCAGGCCTAGGTTCTTCAGTTTTTTCATCTTCAAATATTTCTGTATCAGAATATTTCTGTATCAGATTTGACTTTCCAGGTATTGTAGCCTTTTTCCTCCCACCAGACTTCTCTTAAATAATTTTCAGGCTAACTTGGTATTAGCTGTCACTTTGATATCCTGAGTGCGTTTTCTTTGAGTTAATTTAAATAAAATGAATGACTGAGCAGAAATTATTTCCCAATCTGTTCACTTTATTCTACCTGCCCTCCCCATATTTTCCTCCAGAGAGGACAGCATAATGTGTGTCTTATTGCTTTTTCTAGTTGATATTTAAGATACCCTGTGAAGGCCCAGGAGGGGTTGAATGTAGAGGATGCAAGCTGCCATAATGGTAATAAGGAAGCAGTTCAACTGTGTGGTTTGGACAAATCTTGCAGTCTCACAAGTTGTAGGTATTAGCTTCTACATACAGATTGGCCCTGAACCAAAACTCCAAATCTGAGCACCCACAAACTTTGAGGGAGTTTGAATCCAGACTTCCATCTTCCATCTCAGTAGTGAACCAAACCAAAACCCTGGACCCAACACCTCCAACTTTGAAAAAATTCAAATGCTGATCAGGTTCCAAATCCAGCAGTGTGGCTTGAGCTTCTCTCCTTCTAACCAGTTGGTAAAATGTATAATTGGTAAAATTCTGCACTTGGAGAGAAGTCACATGGCCCTGCAGAACTGCTATTCAGACCCACCATTGCCCTTTTTTATATTTACAGATCCTGCAGCATTCTAGACGGGCTCTAGTCTTCCAAGTCTCTGTCTCTCAGTTTGTGACACACCCTCGAGACAGTTTAGGCCAGTGATTCCCACTCTTACTCACATAGGCCACCTCACAAAATGAAAATTGACTCCACATACAGTTTCCCAGCCAATTAAAAATCAAATTTAAATACACACAAACACATTTTAAACAAATGTAATGCCACTCTCCTCCCCCAAATGTACACACTTAAAAAAATCAGTGTGTGTGAAATAAGTGTGTTAACATGCCTGCTGAGCTAGTTATCCAGAAGAGCAACCCCTATTTAGGCATATGAGTGCCCTGTTAGGGATTTTGAAAATGCCATGTAAGCAGTTAAACCATGCTCTTGTCCTGCCTCTATATTCCCTGATCTCAACAGATAGCTCAGGGCCCTTTGTGGCTACTTAAGGCTACTTTTTGAAGATACCATGAATGCCAAAAGATGATGGCCCACATTTAGATATGACTGGGTAAGCTATTGAACAGTTTGTCTCAAATCTTGTTTGTCTCAAATCTCTTACTCACCAAACCGCCTTGCGGTGCATGTGTATGTCTTCAGATGTTGCATCTTTGTTCAGCCTACTTGCCTGTTTTTCTATCGGCTCAGGATTAGGAGAAGATCAGTGGGAGCTATTGCTGTTTCCTCTGGCATAACTGTGGCCTGTTTCTTTGATACATCTCAGGAATTGTCTGTTACCTTAGGAACCTCTGTCTATCCGGCTCCACAGTGCATGAATGAATATGGAGCAACCTGATCCAAGCAGGTTCCCTTTCTCTGCTTTCCAACTCTTTCAGTTGGAAATGCCTTGACCCTTTCTCTGACCTGTTTTTCACTCTGGCAGTTCTTTGGTTCCTTGATCACAATATGCTTTGGTTTTGCAATGATATTGAATTGTGCTTTACTACTTCAGATGTAGTTTACTGGCTGTTTGGAGCAATGGTCAGATTTTCCTGGACATTAGCTGTTGTACAGAGCTGCTGATGGTTCCTTGTGGTGGGCAATTCTGCCAGTCAACTATTGCTTTTTAGAGATCTTGACCATTGTTCGTACCTTTCAATTTTTTTGCTATTTTGACTGCTGGCTCAGTATTTGTCAGATTGACTGTGTTATAGTGATGAGGGTAGCTACTCAAACTCCCATTGATTACCAAACTCTGCAAATTCAGTGCTAGTAAAGTGTGGACAGCTGAAGTGTTTCTCCAATTTGTCATGGGTCCTTGTAATATCCTGTTTTTTCTGCCTCAGGTAGTGAGAGATACTGGCAGCAGTCTGTTCCCACTACTGAATGTAAGGAAGCTATCCATACTTTAGGATAAAGCAACAGAGGGTCCTGTGGCACCTTTGAGACTAACAGAAGTATTGGGAGCATAAGCTTTCGTGGGTAAGAACGTCACTTCTTCAGATGCAAGANGTAAAAACTAATCAGCTTTTGGGTCTCAAGATTCAGTAAAGACAAAGAGAGGTTGAACTTGCTGTATGAAAGCTTGAGTGAGAGTTGGGGCAGTGGTGGTGGGAAATGGAAAAATGGCTGCTAACAACTTTCCAAACTGCTCTCTTCCCTCCCTCCCATCCCACCTGGAATGCAAGGGAGATCTGACTGCTAACTAGTGTTTTTATTTCAAAATAGGCAGACTACAAAGCTGCAACTGAGCTGAAATAGAAACATCCTAAAGTATCAAGTATCAGAGGGGTAGCCGTGTTAGTCTGAATCTGTAAAAAGCAACAGAGGGTCCTGTGGCACCTTTGAGACTAACAGAAGTATTGGGAGCATAAGCTTTCGTGGGTAAGAAGTCTTGCATCTGAAGAAGTGACGTTCTTACCCACGAAAGCTTATGCTCCCAATACTTCTGTTAGTCTCAAAGGTGCCACAGGACCCTCTGTTGCTTTTTACAGATTCAGACTAACACGGCTACCCCTCTGATACTTGATACTTTAGGATGTTTCTATTTCAGCTCAGTTGCAGCTTTGTAGTCTGCCTATTTTGAAATAAAAACACTAGTTAGCAGTCAGATCTCCCTTGCATTCCAGGTGGGATGGGAGGGAGGGAAGAGAGCAGTTTGGAAAGTTGTTAGCAGCCATTTTTCCATTTCCCACCACCACTGCCCCAACTCTCACTCAAGCTTTCATACAGCAAGTTCAACCTCTCTTTGTCTTTACTGAATCTTGAGACCCAAAAGCTGATTAGTTTTTACTAGGTGGGAGTGCAATTCTGTGGTTTAAATATACAAAAGTCCACACAGCACTTCTGGCAACATATTTCAGCAGATCTTTTCAAACAACTACTTTGAATATGGAACCGAAATAAACAGTGTAATCTGTAATGCCCACTGGTGGCTCCACATACTGGATAATAGTACACATCTTGTAACATTCACTACAGAAGCCCCCATCCAGTGCCTGGACTCACTCACTCTGTGCATCCTGCGTGTTACTCAAGCCAAGAATCAAACCCAAAGCCTGATAGGTTCCTTAAGCAGCAGCTCCATTAGGTAAGCCAAAAGGGTCCCTTTTCTGGATGAGCGAATAGGTACTGTGCTCTCATCTCAGCTAGTAGTTGTCCTATGCAGATTTTACAAGCAGCTGATGACTGGCTAAAAGAGAGAGCTCCTCCCCCCTCCAATAGAGCCAGCAAGACCTAGGGTTCCTAATCAGCATGAAACACTGACCAAATATACCTGGTAAAACACACTTCCTTCCCTTCCAAGCAGACCAGTTACTCATCCTGACATCTCCAATTTCGTATAAAGGAAGCAGCTGAGACCCCATCAATTGACCAGGATAAAGCACGGGGGGTAGGGATCACTGGAGGGAACTATCTTGCACTGTCTCCAGGAGGGTTGAGAATGGACTACATGTGACCTATTGTAGCATCTTTTCATCTGTAATTTACCTGATTCCGTGGGGGATCCCTGGAACGCCACAGTAGTGAATTCTGAGTGTAGAACAGTTAGCAAAGGCTAACCCTGTGCATAGTTTCAAAAGGACAGTGGGTGAACCCAGGAAAATTGTGGATTTCCTTTTAAATTATATACAGCAAACACTTTAGAGCTTTAAAAAAGTTTAAAATCACGGCATTTTTATTTTTCAAGGTCAGGATCTCTCTCTCTCTCTCACGAATGAAGCAAACTATAAACAGTTTTCATAGACTTTGAATCCTAGAACTCAAGCATTCCAGGATCCTGATTTCTGATTTTTCCTTATTACCATCCCAGTTAAAAAGCAGCAGACTCACAGAACTGGAGGCTGTTTTGGTCATGTTTTCCAACTCCCGCCCCTTTCCTCCTGCCTTCTTTCTCCCTCATTTACCCATCTGGTGGAGGGGAAAACATGAAACAAAACACATACAAAACCATCCCAGGAGTGCACGAGAGAGCTCGGGCTGACTTCCACCACTGTGGGATGTGAGGAAAGGTGAAGTTGCTGAAGGGGGAATAGACCTCTATAGCGGGAATAAATCCATACGCTTCAGTGATGATGGCTGGAGTTATTTTCAGCAGACTTGCTTCTCACATTACTTCTCCTTGGTTACTTAGCCATCAGGGTGTAACCAGTCTGTCAGTCAGAACATTCTCTTCAGTTTGTTATGAAAATAAAAACTGCCATCCTGGGTTTTCCACTGGGAGAGACTGGAGTGTTCAGTAAGTGGTGTTTCCGTTTATAGCAAATTTTATATTGTGTTGAGGCATAACTGTCACTCCTCTGCTTTCCAGCACCAATTCACAGTAGATTAAATAGTAAAATAAGTAATAATTTACATTTACTGAAGGATCTACAGTAACTAAAACCCCACAATTACGAATTGTTAATATCTAAGACTTGCCCAGGCATAAACACCTTTTAGAAAGACAGAAGAGAGGGCTTAAAAACCCAAAGTCTAATGGCTAGTTTTGTTCAATAGTCTGAAGAAATGCAGAGTTGCTGCAGCCTTTTGCAAGAGCATACAGCTTGGGCGGCTAAAGAGAATTCCCTGTCTATGAATAAGTATATGAATTTAAAAGAATATTAAATTAATAACAAATATTGATATTGTATGAGGTGCCACATACAGCAGCAAAATAGGAATCTTGATGGAATCTAATCATAATTAAATGTGTATAAAAGGAAAATCAGCTATAAGTGATACAGCTTTGGACAAGACATTGCAAACTTTAATGACAGGATTTACCTTATGGTAATCCTGTTAGAAAAGAAATAGATTGCATTCACATTGATTTCTTTTGGTTTGAGATAAAGTGAAGAAGGTTAATGTTTGCAATTAAGCATGTTTATGCTATCTAGTTAGTGAAATACACCTGTGCTGAAAGGCAATAAATAAAAGGAACTGAACCTAAATAATATGTTTATAAGGACACCTGACCACAGAGTGGCATAATTAGAAATGTGATTGGTTAATAATGTGCAGACTCAACTCAGCCATACCAAGGTCCCACCACTGTTGTTAAAACAAGGGGAACAGAAATAGAAGATTTATAATGGCTGTCCTGCTGAAGAACAATAGTTCTTGAAATGACTTTGTATTGTATAATGGACTGTTAAAACAAGTTTAAAGAGCATCAAAGAATATGAAGAGACTTTGTATAAATTATATGAACTTTAAACTCGACATTTCAGTAGCTATCAAAGTGTTCATGGAAAAACTACAACTTGAGCAAGCATAACTGTAAAATAGGCCAAGGGACGCACCATAAAGGGGCCCATGGAAAGTGATTTGCAGAGATAAGCTGATGACTGGAGCAAACCAGCTGGTGTTCAAGATGTGTACCAGGATGATTGCACCAACAGTTATGGCCTAACTAGTCTTACACAAGCTGGTGTAACAAGATGTGTTGCACGAAGATACTGGTAAATTCCAGTCTCAGTGGCAAGAACGCAAAAGCGGATGTCTCATTTCCCAATTGGATGGTGAGAGAGAACAACTCTCATTTTGGTTGGACATTTTGAATCTTCAGAAGAAAAATGAGTCACCATCTGATTAGCCCACACCAGCACCTCCAAGAAAATGAACCAAGTTGGATCACCTGGCAGAAATAAGATAAAATAGGCTGTATCCTTCAGCACACTGCTTCCTAATAGACAAAGACACCTGGAATGGAGAAAACTGAAGTCCGGGGCTGGCCACCTTGGAGCCCTCCTGGTGACACCAAGTACCTAATTTAGATAGTTAAAAGTTGCCTGTCTTTCTATTTTCCAGTAATGTGTTTGCAGTGTTGACTCCTGCTGTGGGAGCTGATGGCTGAGAAAAGATTTGGTAATAAGTAACACAGACTTTCTCTTGGGTAACTACCCAAATCAATCAATTGACCCCTTCCTGAAACTGTTTTCCTAATTAGGAAGGGAATATACATGGTCTGTGTAAGTACTTTAAAGATTGTCACAGTCTGTATGTTTTTTTTTTCTTTTTGGTAACATATTCCAATCAAGATTGCTGTAAAGTAGCTTTAAAACTGAACAAGCTGCTCTTGTTAACTAGGATTATAGGATACTACATGTATATGTGTCTACCATAGTTAATAATTTTCACCCTGCCTTTCAAGTTCAAGATGTACATAGACAAAGTGAGACTAAGCGTGCAAGGTTTTTGCACTCAGTCTATACAGTCTGTCATAAACATAGGCATTCAGTTAGATAGCCCCAGGATCTGACTGACTCTCTTAACTAATATTCCTTGGGAAATAGGTAAAGAGGATTGACTACTATAGATCGATTAGAAAGAAGACCTTGGTAAACTGGCATGTAAGTAATTGACCAAATTGTCTTGTGATCTAGCTTTGGATTGTTTTTCCTGTGTTGTGTTAGCAACACTGCAGTTGATAATCAGTTGGCACAAGTGAGGCCCTAGTCTGAGGGACTCTTAGTCAAAAATGTAAACAAAGTCACCTTCCTAAAATAGTAATTGAGTTTAAGTATTACTTCCTATTGTGGTTGTGATTTGATTCTGTGGACCTGATTGGTTAGATCAACAAAATTTTCAATTTATGTAGCCAAATCATAGTCCAATAACATCTTTTGCCTTCTTATATCTGGTACTATGTGTTCCTATTGTTAAGGATATTTTTTAGTAAACTCTATAAAACTCATTTCAACTCTCTGATCCTTTTCTGTTAAACAATAGAAAATAAAAGAACCCTAAGAACAGGTAATCAGTTAAGCAGCTGCTTATCTAAGGTTTGTTTTATATCCTATCTATCTAACAGATCCCAAAATGCTTTACAAGCTACATGAATGTGGGAATAATATCCCCTACTAATGAAATATAGAATTCTTGAAAAAAATACACAGTAACATTACATAATCGTATAGGACAGGAAATGGAACACAAAGAATCCAATATTCAAACTAAACTGGAATGTGGGTGTTTGTTTATTTGAGTGAATTTTACCACTGGCAAAAGGTGCTTAAATACCATTCTCAGTTTGGGTCTCCCAAGGATTCAGTAGGTGTCATGCACTACCTTGGGTAAAACATAACAGATTGAGACCATTTTGACCGGCACTGCATCAATAATTTCATCTCTAGCTCTGTGCAAAAAAACAATGTAGATATTTTTTTGAAAAAATGTCTATTTTTCCAGTCTAATGTCTCCTCAACCTCTAGTTCAAATTAACCCACATTTGGGTCAATAACCCTACACTGCGCTGTCCTGAGGCACACCAATATATGTAGTGAAATTTCTTTGAAAACTTGATTTTTTTTTTTATAACGGTTGACGGTTAAACAGAAGGCATGATGTATCCTTAACTTCAGTGGCACAGCTGCACCACTATAATATATTCATCTACATAACAATACTAGTCAAGACAGCAGCTCTAAGTGGGGAGAGGAAGGCCGGACAAGAGATACAGCCAAAAAGATCATGAGATACAGTTCCTGGCATATGGGGTCCTAATCCCTGTTTGAAGTGCATCCGAGCTACCACAGAAGAAATGGAGGCTGTATTGGGTAGGTTTTCTTGAGTCACGATGGTTCTGATTAATTTTTCTTTTGGTTCACCTGCATTTATATATTACAGATGTGGGTTATGTATTTACTAGGGGCTGGACGAAGTAGGGATGTTAGAGAGAAATCCAATATCTTATCTAACAGGAAAAAGTGGGATTCCTGGAAGTTTAAGAGGGGAAAGCAGGGAACGTCATGAGGCCAAGCAGGAGGGCATGAGGCATGGTAGGCAGGGCAGACCACAGCAGAGCAACAGAGCTGGCAGCAGGTATGGTAAGCAGTTCTCCACTGCCAACAAGATAAATGGTAAATTTAGCAAAATCTAAGGTGCACAGAATTAGGACCAATTCCTTCAGGAGTCACCTGATGCTGTGAAGGCTTGCTCCCCTCTGTGCCTGCTGCAGACTGGATAATAGTAATGAGAGGTGCCTTTATAGGTACATGTCATTTAGAGCCTTTTCTGGTCCACTCAGGCAGAGGAGGCATTTGGTTCTTAGGGTCATTCTCTTCATCTACAGAGTCAGCTCTACACTGAGCCTTATTCAGAATGAGATAGAAGCTACCAAAAAGGACTAGAAACTTTTTTAAAGGACCATTTAAATTTTGCAGCAACTGATTTGGCTATTGTAGAAGTGCTGCTGTATCCTACTGCCACAAACCCAATCCCTGCTTTAGACCTGAAGAATGAGCGGTGCTCTGAAAAATAGCACTTGTGGTATTAGAAACAGAGCAGAAGGGAGTAGGATACTCCAGGAACTGGGTGGGATTCCACAAGGTTCAGAACCACTGTCCTGCTACATGGTAAGATGTTTAGGAAGCATTTAGACTTAAACAAAAAACTGAAACTTTTCTCTTAACTCTAAATTGGAAAAGGCTCAGTAACAAAGTGTGGATCTGACTGGTTATCTGGTTAGATTTCTAGCTAAAAACACGCCACTTTAAAAGTTTTTGGTAATCAGTATCTTTACTGTGGGATTCTGGTTTAGTTATACGAAGTCCTGTGCTGCACTGCTGAAATTTAAAGTACTGCTGCCATCTGCAGGGCCTCATCTTAATGTCATTTTCATGCTTTATTGCTGAGCTTGTAGAGAGCAGGAAACACCTCTGTAACTTATGCATCAGAAATCACAATGTGTCAGAGTCTGTAATGGCATTTGTAAATGTCCCATCCACATATGGACCCAATAGGACAAATTTATTCATGGTGTAACTCCACTGAAGTCAATGGAATACCATCAGGGATGAATTTGGCACAATATATGGCAATTTCACTAGAATCCTAGAAATGTAAGTCTGGAAGGGAGAGGTCATATAGTCCAGCCCCCTGGACCAAGTAAACCTAGACTATTCCTGACAGGTGTTTGTCCAAACTCTACTTAAAAACCTCAAGTGATGGGGATTCCACAACTTCCCTTGAAAGCCTATTTCATAACTTAACTACCCTTATAGTTAGAAAGTTTTCCTAATATCTAACCTAAATCTCCCTTGCTTAAACTGATTACTTCTTATCCTACTTTATATGGACATGAAGAATAATCTATCACAATTCTCTTTATAACAGCCCTTAGCAAATGTGAAGACTGCTAGTGGGTCCCTCCTCAGCCTTCTTTCTCAAGACTAAACATGCTCCCCTTTTTTAACATTTCCTCATGCGTCAGGTTTTCTAAATTTATCATTTTTGTTGCTTTTGTGTGGATTCCCTCCAATTTGTCCACATCTTTTCTTAAATTGTGGCACTCAGAATTGGACATAGGACTCCAGCTGTGGAGCAGAAAAATTACCTCCCATGTCTTACATATACCCCATAATATTAGTCTTCTTGGCAACTGCATCACATTGTTGACTTGTATTCAATTTGTGATCCACTATAATCCCAGATCCTTTTCAGAATCATTCCCTTGAAGGTAAGGGCATTACACACATACTTTACTGGATCAGGGCCAGACTACTTAGCACTTTGTAAGATAAAGCTGAAAATACATATTCCTGGACAGAATGGCATAGTCTGTGTGATCAGCACTACCATTCACCCTGGCTAACAATTGCCTCTTGATAGTTTATGCACTTCCTGCTAGCATAATTCTAGTATTACAAAACAAGATCAAATGAGCCCAAAGTACATGTTTTGTAAATCTGATCCAGAAATAAATTTGTTTGAACTTCTACTATACAATGAGAAATGTGATTGCTTCACAGCATGGGAACATCCTGCACTCCCATTCAATATTGACCTTATAAATGCTCAGGTGCCTGTATGCCAAACTATTAATTATCTGATGTATTCTTTATAAAATAAAAAAGTAGGAATTATTCCAGGATGGGGAGGGAGAAGAGTTGGATGTGGCATATAGGGTGCGTTTCATGGGGGCATGTAAGCCTGATATGAGTGTGTATGGGTCCACCCTGTGAATATGAGGATACACATTGAGGATGCGTGGGACCAGATGTGATCACTATTGATTTCTGTACAATCAGGTGGGTCACATTGGCCCAAGACTGGAGCCAAAGGGAGTTGTGATCTTGTGAGGACTCAAGGAGTGATGTGGGGCTGGATAGGAACATAAGGCACATGGGACAGAGAGGGAAAGGTGATAGAAACAGAAGGGAAAGAGGATGGTGGACACTTAAGGCTGGACAGTATGCTATATGCATAAATGGAGCCCTGTAACAAGGTGTCAGGCTTTAGGACTCTAGGGCAAAGTACAAACCTATTCTGCTGACTCACACAGGCTGCCAGACCAGGTGGGTCTCATTAGCTACAACTCTGGAATATAAAAGGCTCAGCATTTCTGAAACAAGATAACTAAAGGAAGAAAAAGAAATCCTGACAAGAGAAGCCCTGGGACTACCCCACTCAGGAAGATTTGTTTGTCAGGGCTATTCTAGGGCTTTGTTACTGAAATTAAAAATAACAAAGGCAAATCCCAGGGTGTGAGAGTTTCAGGCATAGGGGGAGGGATAGCTCAGTGGTTTGAGCATTGGCCTGCTAAACGCAGGGTTGTGAGTTCAATCCTTAAGGAGGCCACTGGGGGAGCTGGGGCAAAATCAGTACTTGGTCCTGCTAGTGAAGGCAGGGGGCTGGACTCAATGACCTTTCAAGGTCCCTTCCAGTTATAGGAGAGGGGATATCTCCATTATTTAATTTAATATGACTCCACTATATATGTATTTTGTGAGTGGGGTGAAAGGTATGGAGATAAGTCTTATTGCCTTTGTAGAGACTGAATGAAAAGAATTCTATCTACATTCTTCAATTTTATCTACCTTTCCTGTCCTGCAGAATAAAAGGAATCTAGACAAATTAACTGGTGACTCTCCCTAGATACTGACTTATCTTTGGCATCTAACAGATTTATTTCTGTCTCACTTAGAGTTCAGTTTCTGGTCATTTTGTCTCCTTTTATAATGATTTTGGCAGGTTTCTCTCTCCATTGTGTACACAGTGCAAAAGCATTCTTGCATCTGAGGAAATTAAATATTTAAGATGGATGGGAAAAGATTTTCCTTTAAATGAACTGATGCCAAGACTACAAAGCAATTATCACTCCCAAATTTGTATTCTTCTGTAACTCTGTTTTGCCTCTTATTTTAAAATAGCCTAATTTTATAAATAACAGCAATTTGTGACTGGCAGACTTTGTCAGTGAGTAGAATTTGAAAACAAACAGGATAAGAAATTGGTGTAAAAATATAATTTCCATCTTTATATTTTTGAGATACAGTCATTAGCCACTGTAGCTTTGAATTCTCTGAGTAAAACTGGAGTTATAGCAATTCTCAGAATCCTTCCTCAAACTTGTTCTCCTGATTTTAATGGGAATGAGGCAGGTAAAGCTTTTAAGTGATGTGAAATAAGCACAGCGGTCAGGGCTGTCCCTAGCTATTCTGGGGCCCTACGCAGCACCCCCACAGGGGGGGCTAGGCCTCTGCAGGGAGGAAGGGTTAGTCCCAGGCCTCTGCGGGGGTGGGGAGCTGGGCTAGCTTGGGAGGCAGGGGGGAACTGCCCCCCAGCACTCACTCTTCCCACCGTCGGTGAGTGCAGGCCCAGCCCTGCTGCAGTCCTCAGGGGCAGGAAGAGGCGGGCGGGGGCGGAGCAGGGCAGGGGCCTTGGGGAAGGGGTGGGGTGGGGCTGGGGCAGAGTAGGAGCGGGAAGAGGCGGGACTGGGGCAGGGACCCGGGGAAGTGGTGGGGTAGGGGCTGGAGCAGCACACAGCTGCGCAGGGCACCAGGAAATTTGGTGCCCCAAATTTCCTGGTGCCCTACGCAGCTGCATACTTTGCATACGGATAAGGACGGCTCTGACAGTGGTGTTTTTGTGTCTTCATTCTAAAGGATGCCCAACTGCTTTACAAACAGTGTTTTATCTTTTACCTGGGCCTCAAATACTGCAGACCCAATTTTGCTCCAACAATGAAATGTGGGCACGAGCCTGAGGGTACAATTATTTGTGCATGTCACTGCACCCAGTTAGATGCCTACCTACCTGATTTCCAGGTGCATACAGGTAGTTTGAGATTGCACTCAGAATAATGGAGGATGTTTCTGAAGAATTAGGTCTGTACATTGTATGTATCCTGATCCTGCAATCATTCTGCGTGCTCAACTCCTACTGGAAGTGCTGCAAGCAGACAATGCTTGCCCCCACTCGTCCTGCAGGGGTTAACTCCACCCTATGGGCCAAGGAGGCCACGCCACCTTGGCTCTGCTGGGCATGCTCCGGCTGGAAACCAGGTATAAAAGTGAGCAGCTCAGCTCAGTTGGGGCTGACTGCCGAGGTGGGACAATGTATGTTGCAGGCTCCAGCCCAAGAACTTCTGAAGCCCCAAACTGCAGAAGTCAGAGGCGCCAGGACCCAGGCAGACATCCAAGCACCTGCAGTCGCCCAAGGAAGGTTGGAACTGCCGGGAACTGCACAGGCCAAAATTGCCCAGAGATGCCTGGACTACTGCATTGGGTACACAGTAGGAAGTAATCCAGGGGGACTAGCCATTGTGCCAGGTGGCGTTAGCGTGTTTTGGTCAGATCACTGCTGACTCAGTGACAAGCACACCTGCCACTGCCAGGGCCCTGGGCTGGGACCTGGTGGAGTAAGGTGGATCCAGATCTCCCTACCCCGGCCACAACCTACACCTAGGTGACAGCCCACTTCCCCGACTGGCCACTATGACACACAGCACTGAGGGAGAGGGCAGCCATCTTCATTTTGGTCCCTTGGCCACACTATCCTGAGACTAAAGGTGATCAGGCACACTTAGCCATGTTGCTATAACAACCCTTAGCCCACTCCAAAAGTGAATGGGGCACGCTTGCCCCGGCGACAGTGCCAATTAGAAATGATGACCATCACTGAAGTGCAACTAGCTCTCGGATGGTGGTAGTGGTTTAACAGTGCTGATACAGTGCATAATAGTTTAGGGCAAATGGTGAACAATACTGGGGAATTTAGATAGACAAAATGTAAGTATCCACATCGGAGTTTGGCAAGGATAGCAGAACTAACACCCTATTACCAAAAAAGCAAGAATCTTGAATGATCACATGCAGTCAAGAATCAGGATCACAGTTTTACATTGCATCTAAAAGATGCACAGGCTCTCACATTGATCTACAGTCCACATAACCTGCTGTGGATTTAGCAAGTCATTAGAGATACTAAACTTAATGTGGACTCTCATTAAGTTCCACACAGGGGTCAAGTGGTGCTGGAATGCTCCAGAACACCTTTCCAGCACTTTGACTATCTTTTTTTATTTACTATTACTTACTGCAAGTCCTGGGAGTGCATTCTAGCATTAATTTATTTTTTTTAGGTCTGGAGCATGAGTTCCACAACAGCTCCTGTGGACTTTAAATAACATGTAAGTATGTCTACCTGAACTGAGAACAGGAATCAAAGTATTGTTGTCCTTTGGCCCAAGCAGTTAGCCAGTGTTTGAGACCTTGCTAGGTTGTTTCCATTAGGAGGAGAAATTTATGATAGGTATTTCTTGGGTGCAGACCTGTTTATTTACAAAGAATGTACACAAAGTTCTGTTTCCTTTAACACAGTAGGAACTAACAATAGGAGGTATCCTCCTTGTTCAAAAAATCTAAGCCAGCCTTACACTTAGTACTCTGCCCTAAAGACACTTGCTCTCTTGGCTTTCTCCCATGGCCACCCTACCAGCTTCTGTTGCTTTCTCCTGGCTTTCTGTCTGCCTCTGTCAGACATACAAAGCTCCATCAATGAATGCCCTAGGCCCTATGTTTACTATCAGTCTCCAAGGTTTTTACTTAAGCCTTCCCGTGCTGGTCTGTGCCTTGGGTGGTAGCTTGTATTGTTTCAGCTAAACAATCACTAAACAAAGGGGAATTTAATTGATCCCTCATTTAGTCTGGATGAAAGGTGGCTAGTACACCCACCAGCTTCAGCAAGGTCTGTGATTGCCCATAAAACAAAGACGTGATTGCTGGCAGCCACCAGCACCCTCCAGCATAACAATATGGAACTTGGAAAGACACCAAAGCTTGGAATATAGTGGGTCATATCATATGTTTTGGGGAAGCCAGGTGGGAACTAAGGATCCAGGATTGCTGCAGGATCTGCTCGTATTAGATGCTCTGAAGGCACACTAAGCTTGGGGTACAGGGGAATTTCTGAAGATCTTAGGAACTTCATTGGGAGTCCAGCTGCCTGCATTGAGCTCTGTGACAGCCAACAGCAGCAACCTCTCTTTTCATTTGTATCTATATCTGTAGAAAACCATATATGTATGGTTAGAACTATCTTAATTTGTATATATTAATATATAGTATTCATTTGGATAATCTGCATTCTGTGAAAGGGTTCACAGATTACAATCACTACTAGAGCAGAGTTTTGTTTTGAAATCAGGTCCTACTTCTAACAATCACCTGTTTAAATTGCTGTGGCTATTGCTGAGTTGTCACTGACTTCCCACCAATCTGGGAGAGAACTGTCAATTGGAAGATAACTAGCAAAGCACGTCTCAACATAAGACTCCCTTAATCCTTGACATACCACTTCATGGCTGCTTGCTGTTTAATGAGTCACTCCTAAGCATACAGTTAAATAGAGTTGTAAGAAGTTGAAACTCTTATTCCATCAGCCGTTATTTTGGCAGCAGAATTTTTTCAGTTTAGCAGTGTATAGAATGCACACAGGTTCTCAGATATTTGTAAGGTTGATCTTAAAACACAAGCATTGCAAATGCCGTTCCCCATTTAGATTTAAAATTCATAGCTCCCTCATAACAATGGGATGAAAGAATGAGACACATCTTTGCCCTTCTTCCCTCTGACAGCAGGACTGGAGGAGGAGCAGGTGACTCACTACTGGATCTCCAAACTCCAGCAGGTTGGAGTCTGGCAAATCGTAAAAAATGTTTGCATCTCTAACATTGGTGCCAAAATAAAGGTGACCAGTTAGGATTAATATCCATGGGGGAGAATCACTAGTGAATAAATGAGATCTTCATTTATGAGAATAGTTTTATGCCCTTTTCCAAAGCCTTCCATCATTGCAAGGTTCTCAAGGTTGTTTTTTTTTTTTTTTTAACGTGAACTTATCCTCCCAACCCAAGATCACACAGTGAGTCAGTAACAGAATTAGAACACAAGAATTTGTGGCTCCCACACCTGTGCTCAGACTGCTGGAACACACCGTTTTCTAGAAGCCAAGGGAGCTAATATATAAAGTCCAGCTCTGACACATACCTAACAAGTAGCAGACTATCCAAAGTAGAACCAAGCAGAAATTCCAGAAGACCATGTGGAAAAACTAAGGGATTGTAGTTGGTAGTGAATTTATTTTCCTTAAATAAATGTAAAAATGCTTCTGTGAAATCTTGAGGATTAGATTATTACAATTTGAAATAATTCTTTCTTTGAAACCATTCTTTACTATCTGAGCAGTAATGTAAGCAGTAGCATGATGGCCACTAACAGTACATAGTTGTTAATGTTATTCCTGCAATGCAAAACTGTTGAATGTATTTGGAGGTTGCTGTCTGACTTTTACTTTAAACTATTAAAGAACTGCTCAGTTTTTTTAGATGATTTAGGAGTCGTGTTGAGAAAGTAGTGTGAGATCATATAATTAAAGACTATCTGAATGCATATATACAAAAGAGTCAAATTAACATAGATTCATAGATTCTAGGACTGGAAGGGACCTCGAGAGGTCATCGAGTCCAATCCCCTGCCCGCATGGCAGGACCAAATACCATCTAGACCATCCCTGGGCAATCTTATTTCTGGTATCTCCTAATTTTTAAGTGCTCAACTTTGCAAGCATAATAATGTTCTGTTAACATGGGTTTTTGTGTATGTAATTTTATATAAATTGGCAAATAAGACCTCTTTATTCAACTTACATCCGCTGTATACACATTCTGTTATATTAAAAAAAAAAAAAAAAAAAAAAGTTAATTTAAGTTCAGCAGTAAGCATCTCTCTTGCTCTCTGCATAATTTGTCTAAAACTCTCCTTGTGTTCCTATCCAAATTAAAGCATCATCCATTTTACAAATTCAAGAGTCAGGAGAACTTCACAATATTAAGCATTTTGTTTAAATAGCAACCATTGTTCTGTACCTGACATTAAAGCTAGGTAGCAGAATTGACAGGAGCACAATGCTACCTGATTCAAGGTGTTCAAATATTTTAGCAGTCTGCCTCTTGTCCACCAACTCCTAGAGTACTCAACAACAGTTTCTGTTGACTATGTATGTCATATATTTACTTCCAGTGCTTGGAGTTAGTATCCGCTTCCCAAGGGAAAAAAGAGTTCTTTCCATGTTTTGGGTATAGTACTGAGAAAGCAAGTCTATTTCAAGCAGGAATCGCTTTCTTTTTCTTCTCAGGCAGGTTTCCTGACTACAAGTCAATCTTTTCTGCAAATGCAACACTATGCCATAGACTCAAAGTTTAAAACAGAAACTTTAAAACATTATTTTCAAATACAATTCACAACTTCTGTAGGCTGAAGTGTTTCCAACTTTGTGACCACTCACCACTTCTTCACTTAACCAAAATTTCTGCAGTTTTCTGTAAATACAGTTGTTTACTCTAAGCCCAGGTGCAGATTGATAGGGGCTTGGGGGCTTCCCAATGGACAAACATCAACATTCAACTATTTCCACATAACATAATTTTCCAGCAAACTTCAGTAGCAGTTTCCTGCAGCCACATCCACAGGAAAAGCAAAACAAAACACAGGGTGGCTTTTGTCAACCTAGACCAAATGAGAACAAACACATACAGGGCAGCTTCTTCCAGGCAAAAGCTCCAACAAAAGCAGACCGTTCTTACCATGCTTTTAATTTCTGGGAACAGGATAGTCATCTTGTATAAACAAGGTAGTTAATTCTCCGTTTTTTTTCTTATTTTCTGGTTTCAAGAGCCTCTAGGACCAGACAGACAAGGGAGCATTTCTCCCTCTTCCTCGGGGTCCAGGATTTCATATGTAACCCCCACTTGCAGTTTTCCAGGCTCCAGCTCCAGACTGAGGCTCTAGGAGGCCGTGCCGCAAGGACCACAGCTAAGATGGCTGCCACCACCCTCTGACCCCATTTCGCAGCCTGCTTGGAGTCAGGGGTGGAGGCAGAGGAATCAGAAACCCTTGCTGAGGTCAGTAGGGTGAGCAGTCCACTGGAACATAGACAAGCCAGGGCTCAGTGGCCCCTAGCCAAGAGACAGTCTGATTCAGACCCAGATAATCTGGTATAGTTTCACTTTGAGTTTGGAAGCCAGGTAAGAGAGAGTACAGTTCAGGGAGTCCCTGCTAAATTCCTACTCCCCTCTCAAGGAGTTCTTGCACTGCTCTGAGACCCTAGCTTCATGGATCAGGGTGCCCCACTACTGCAGTGACCAGCATCCAGAGAGTGAGAGATTCAACTCGACACAGGCTACTGAGCGCCAACCAAGACCCCACCAGCATTCTAGACCAGAAGCACCAGAAAACCTGGTTGCAGTCAGAAGAGGGCCCTGTCTCACCCAAAAGTGAAAAGTATGGTGATATTTTTGTTTAAACTAGCTAATCCCACAGCATTGCAATGCTCCATCTCAGGGCATGCCACCTTGGCTGAGCCATCTGCTTTGGGAATGTGCAATGGAGGGAGCAGGAGTTTGAGAGTGTTAGCAGGTGGGTATCTGAATTATTTATTAATGTTTATTACTTGTTAGTTAGCCTTAACCCTTTTCTTATCCAGATCCTGTTTTCCTGTTCCCAATAAAGTCACCCATTTAGTTATGTTGTTATATTTGGTGTGCCATTCCTTTGCTGAGCTTTATTTTATTTACTTTATTGTCCCCTGTGTATTGGGTATTACATTTCTTGCCAGGTAGAAGTCTTATGGATTTTTCTCAAGAGATAGCACCCCTGTGTTTCTGGGATAGAGAGGAGTGACTTTGATTGGAGGCACCCAGTGCCAAACACCTCCCTCTCCCCCCCCCCCAATACCTGACCCATGTGAGGAGAGAGGAAAAGCTACTCCAGATATTGATAATAGCAAACACCAGGGAGAAAAAAGGGAGGAGACTTAAGCCACAACTCAGGAGAGAGACTACACATATGTATGTACATGGAAGGATTCCACTCCCTTTTATAGTTTCCCTCCTTTGGAGGCACACTTATTAGTTCTCTCCCTCAGCAGCTGTGACAGTGCAAGCCCCCAGAGAGCGAAAACCCAAAAAGTATCTGTGAAAGGGTTCATTCAACAGTGTATATTACTTAAGCTTTAAATATAACTCAGTATAAGGGAGAGCTAGGGAAGGAGACTGAAGCTTCGGAGTAAACACTGCAGAGTTGCCCTCTACTTTCATTCTTCTAATTACCTGATTTTAGAGCATAGAGGCCTAGGCATTTTTACCTTGAAGCAATATTTTGGTGGCGCTTTCTCTAGAGCTGGGAAAAACCACAGACTGAGTATTAGACTTCATTTAGGGTCATGGGGGGAAGTGGGGCTTATAAATTCTGCTATTTGTATCTTTGTACAGCATTATGTGGTGTTAAGAATGCAATGTTTTTAAATAAGGCAGCACAACAGTGACTCTTTGAAGAGGAGAAAACTGATGAGTATTAGTTGCGTTGGGAGTGAGAAACTGATTTGGCTAAAAGTAAGTGTTGAAACCAAGAAACTATAAAGCTCTGGACAGATCCTTAGCTGGGGGAAACTGTCATAGATTCATTAACTTCAATGGTGATATGACAATTTACACTAGTTAGCGTACACTTCCAATGCAGAAGCTAGGTTCAGGTCAGAAGTACAATCTAGTTTAGAAACTCAGCTCAGATTAGACTGCAGTACTGCTTAGATCTCAGCTAATGTTTTTTAGCTAGATGCTTTCTTGCCCTTAAAAATAGATTTTTGGCGATTTTCATGTGACTGCTTCTTACTGGAACTTTAACTTAAAATATACTTTTTATAAGATCTTAACAATCCTTTTTTAATATATTTATAAGGGACTCATGACTACTTTCTGTCCTACCTTTCTTCCCTGTATTTGAGTCTAATCCACATTTCTTTTATACTATAGTTGTAGTGTGACAGCCTCCTAATAGGCCACAGCTATGAGCTGCTTTCTTCAGGTCTAGCAACTCTAGCAGTCCCTAAGGGCTAGGCTTTTCTTCTTAGCCCTGTGAAGATATTTAATTCCTTCATGGTTCATCCAGCAAGGGAACATGTATACCTCATCACACTCCACTAGAATATTGTTCTCTCTGCCCTCCATATCTAAGGGCTTGTCTACATTTATAGTGCTGCAGCAGCACAGTGGCAGCTGTGTCATTGTAAAGCTTAGTGAAGATGCCACCTACAAAACTCTCCTGTCGATGAAGGTACTCCACCACCCCCAGAGTCAGTAGCCACATAAATGGGGGAAGCCCTCCTGTTGGCATAGCACTGTCTACACCAGGGTTAGATTGGTATAACTATGTCACTCAGCAGGATGGATTTACCACACCCCTTAGAGATATAGTTATACCAACATGAGTTCCTAGTGTAGACCAAGCCTAAGGCCATTGATAGGGCAAAACAGATTGCCAACACTGCATGTGGCTTTGGTGTTCTAGGGTCCTTTAAATTCATGATTATAAATATTTATCATACCAACGAACTTTACATTAATGCGTATTTTCTTCCATATAGAAAGAATAGAGAGTATCAAAGCAGTGTTGGTAACTACAAGAGTCGGAAGCAAAACAACTTTACATTTTCAAAGTATTTTTACAAATAAAATGTATTCAGATTCCATCCCCAGTAAACTCTGCTTCTTGTGAAAACTGGAGCAAGTTGACCTATAGGCACTACAAGGCACTGTATATTAAGTCAACTAGAGAGGTTTCCCCATGGTAAACTTTAGTCTGGAAAGTTCTAGTATAAACTAAAGAATATAGTCTGGCACAGGGGATTTTACATTACAGCCAATTTCTGTGTGATTCTTTGTACAAAATGTAGTTCATAGTTCACTTCTGATGTTACCCTTTCCAAACAGGAAGCTGAATTAGGTTAACAGGTCTCATGCTTCTATGTATCAGTTGTATCACTGTAGTGGCAGGATTCCATGTGCTGGCACAAATTTGCAGAATAGCTAGATGCTCTATGGGGGAGTTTCACTTTCTTCTGAAGCATTCGGTACTAGCCACTGCTCAGTGTCAGGATAATGGATTATATAGAGTGGTGATTGGTCTGGTCTGGCAGGAGCGTAGAAGTCATATAGGACTAGCCAGATTAGACAGGCCATTGGTCTGCTTTGGTATGGAAGATAAAATAATGGATTAGACAATACAATGCAAAGACACAACTGGGCCTCAAGTTAGTTCATCTTTAAGGTAGGTAGGGGTTTGCAGAAGTTGATCTGATTGAAAGGAAAGTGTGAATATCTGGAGACTGGGGGGGGGGAGACTAGGTCATGGAGGAGAAAAGAGAGGCCACAAGTGGATACCTTCTTGTGACAAACACCTGACTCTCATTTTTTCTGCCTCACCATACTTACATACATATTCCCTAACAACATTATCCTGACCTTCTCCCAGCTTCTGAAAGCTCCTACAGCTCCAGAAGGAACAAGCACCTTTAGCCTATGTAGTTTCCAAAGCTCCTGAATCCCACAAATAACAAGCATGCTCAAACTCCCTCTCAGCTTTCACACACTCCAGTGGTAAACCTCTCCCTCTTCCCTCTGCCCCCAACTATCAAACCCTGTCATGTTCTTAGTGACAAATGCCATTGTCCCAGTGCCTTTCCTAGCTGTCATATCTTTCCTCAGATCCACCATGACAACCACCATGTATGTAAGAATTGCCAACCTGACCCTCCACTCCAGGATCCCATTACACCCTCAAAGACCAGCACCTCCATCTCAACCTACTTCAACCTGTCAGTGACTCCTTTCTGCTCTCAGAGTGGTAGCCATGTTAGTCTATATCAGCAAAAACAATGAGGAGTACTTGTGGCACCTTAGAGACTGACAAATTTATTTGGGCATAAGCTTTCATGGGCTAAAACCCACTTCATCAAATGCATGGAGTGAAAAATACAGTAAGCAGTATATAGATGAAAAGATGGGAATTGCCTTACCAAGTGGGGGATCAGTGCTAACAAGGCCAATTCAATTAAGGTGATAGTGGCCTATTCTCAACAGTTGATTACTTTTATAGTGCTAACGAGGCCAATGCAATCAAGATGGACATTGCCCTTTTCCAACAGTTGACAATAAGGTGTGAGTATCAGCAGAGGGAAAATTACTTTTTGTAGTGACCCATCTATCCACTCCCAGTCTTTATTCAGGCCTAATTTGATGGTGTCCAGTTTGCAAATTAATTCCAGTTCTGCAGTTTCTTGTGGAAGTCTGTTTTTGGAGGTGTTTTTGTTGAAGAATTGCCACTTTTAAGTCTGTTCTTGAGTGTCCAGGGAGATTGAAGTGCTCTCCTACTGGTTTTTGAATGTTACACACACTCCCAATCCCTCCCTCCCAGCTTTTAATTTTTCCCACACCTTGTTGTCACTAAAAGATAATGTCAGAGGGACTAGATAAAATCTTGAGCTTGTTCAAATGTCTCATTATTAAGCTCAAATTCTGATCTCTCATCTTCTTCCTTTTATTTAAAAAAAAAAAATCACAGTAACTGCTCAGGCACTAGTTGTGCTATAATATTTTTATAAGGATTTTTTTTAAGTCCTCGAAGATTTCCCACCTGGTAGAATATAAATTCACTTAAGCAATTTAAATATATAATGTCTTCACTTTTTTTAGACCTGTTAAAAATGCAAGAAAAATTTATCAATTAGGAGAAACCAAAGTGGGCTATATTTCTGTATTGCAACCACTGTATCCTAGCAACAGCTGTGTCTGCTGCTGCTTCTGCAGATGCTTTGCTGACTCACCAACTGATTCACTCAGACAGCAGCTTTATTTGGCTTCTGATTAGCATCACTGTGGTTGCGTGCAGCCTCTGTGTGTGCCCTAGGCCACACCTATAAATAGTCTCTGCTTTCCCTTCCATTGAGCAGTGAGCTGTACAACGTGCAGCGCTTCCATAGGGTGAAATGAGGGTCTCTTTGCCCTTTGCTGGACATGTGCTGCTACAGGCCCAGGGGCAATAATTAAGATGTAACGAATGAATGGATGCAATCTGTAAAGTTAGCAACCTGAAAGGAACTCTTTGTTTATGTTTCATTGCCAGTAGCTTGAAGTCTGTTCTTCTCCTAGATGAATATACTCAATTCCCATGAACTTAAATGGGAACTGCACAGATGATGCCAAGCATCAATAACTATACAGGCGGTCACTTTTTAAAAAATAATCATTAAAACTCTGTGAAACATTGTTTCACAATCTCAGTTAAAATGGCAGGAATTTAAGTGAAGGACCTTTGGGGCAAAGATGGTCTTAATTTTACACTTTGTGCAGTGTTGATGTTATTTATTACAGCAGTTTCCAAAGACAAAAGACAACATAGTTCCTGCCCTGATGAGGTGACACACTATAAAGACAAAGACAGAGGAAAGGAGAGGGGAAGAAAGTGATACAAGGTACATGTAGTGGGGCAGTTACCCCGCTCCTGGGATAAAAGGAGTGAGAGCAGCTGAGGGAGGCTGGCTGAGTAGCTGGACACAGCTGGCCCTGATAAGAGAGCTGTGAGTCAGGAGCCAAGAGAGTCTCACTCCAGCTTTGGAGTGAGAAGTACCTAGCTGCCTGGGAGAGACAGGGTATCTTTGACAGAGCAGTGCTGGGGAAGGAGCAGGCTGAGCCGGGGAGCTCAGGCCTGGCTACCTTCCAGGCTGAGGCCTAGCAGGAAGGCTGAAGGAGGTACTGGGGCTGCAGGGAAAGGCGGCAGGTCCAACCTCCTGGCCAGTGATGAGTGGCCATTACAAACTGCAGTTTGTACCAGAGAAAGGGGGCTAGATGATGACTGGCAGTAGCCACTGAGGCAAGGTGGGCATAGGGGGAAGGGGTTCCCCTGGGAGGGGAGACCCTGAGTGTGGGGGCATTGCTGCAGGGCAGCACCCCAAGGTAAGGGGCACCAGGGTCCAGGAGGGATACGGGGCCAGAGGTGGTGGAGACAACAGGGCCAGTAACCAAGGAAGAGAAACCAACCAGCAGCCGGTGCGCCGAGGCTGGAAGAGCTAATTCAGAGACTGTCCAGAAGGAGGTGCCGTAGTGGTGAGTGCAAGTCATTACAGTACAACACAGGTGAGTGGCCCACATCATGTTATCTCCATTGTTACTTCCTTTTTTTTCCATTTTGTTAACTGCCACAATTTTTATTGTTTCTTGGCTTGCCCCACTGACTTTTCCTGACTTTGTTTTTTATTGCTTGAATATTTGTAAGATTAACTATTTCAAAATATGCTAAATCTGCCCTGACAGGGACTAGATTGAGAAAAATGAACAGGAGGGTCAAGAGGTTAAATATAAATAAGGAAACGTCATCTTACATTTTACTTGTTGTGTTTAATTGTTGAGCAGCTTATGTCCCCGTGCACCATGTGTCATCTATCAGTTCCCATAATGGTAACTGCTAGAGCTGGATGAAATTTTCAGATGAATAGCTTATTCGCCAAAAAATGAAGTTTCAGCTGACCCAATAGTTTCAGGTCACCAAACTGTGTGCAGCTATCAGTCCAGGGATGTGGGATATCTGGGTTTGAATTCCTGCTCCAGAGTGGGGTTCAAATCTAGGTCTCCTACATCTCAGGCAAGTGTCCTAACCCCTTGGTTAAAGGTTCTAAATGGGACAGATAAAGACAAAACTTACACTGGTGCAAAATGGACTTTCCCAATTTGCTGATAAAACCCAAAGATTTTTGGAACCAAACCAAATATTTTGTAGAGGTTTTTTTGTTTGGCCAGCAAACCTAAAAATCAATTATTCGTCCAGCTCTCGTAATTGGTAACAAGATACGTGCTAATCAGCTGCAACCTCTCTCATTTAGACCTCAATTTATTTCCTAAACAAAGACAGATGGGAAAGTCTAGAATCTTTTCTCCAGCCTCTTGAGAAATCAGAGGGTTGCTCTCAAATTCCACAGAGCCAATTTGCCCTGTGAAGTCAGGCATCAGGATGGGATTGCCTCAGGACAAAATGAAGCAGGAAACTCCTTGAGCCCTCATTCCAGGCCTTCAGTTTTCTTTATTTTGGAAAGCAAAGGGCAGGGGGGAAGCAGATTTGCACACGAATAATAGAATGAAATTAAGAAAAGGAAAATTTAGTTTGAGTATCAGAAGAACCTTTCAAATGGAGAAAACTACTAGGTTTTGGAATAGTTTCTCAAAGAAAGGCTTCATAACAGAGACATTCAAAACTGGACTTGAGAAAGCATTGGAGAATATGCTGGAGTGAACAATCCTATATCTGCCTCCTAAAAGGGGCGGACTGTATCATGCTTCTCATTTTCATGGTGTTCTACAAACACTTAGGCTTGGTCTACACTGGAAAATTAGGTTGGTTCAGCTAGGTCAGTCAGGGATGTGAAAAATCCACCCCCCTGAGCAGCGTAATTAAGGCGATCAAAGTCCTTGTGTAGACAGCACTAAGTCAATGGAAGAATTCTTCCATTGCCCTACCCACTGCCTCTCGGGGAGGTGGATTACCTATGCCAACAGGAGAATCCCTCCCATCAACATTGGTAGTGTCTACACTGAAGCACCATTGTCGCATTTTAAGTCTAGTGTAGACAAGCCTTAATACTAACATCTGTGAAGTAGGGAACTATTTTTATTCCCATTTTGCAGAAGAGGAAATGAAGGCAGGGAAGTTAACAGAGGAAGTTAATATCAGAGCCAAGAAAGTTCTGTGTACAGAATACAAGACCTGGCCTTTCTCTAATGACTAAATAAGACTTTACCATTGCTAATTTCTATCATTCTATATACTTAGTTGAATGATATTCTGGCTTTCAGGCTTGATATTATAAAAAGCTTTCCAACAATCAAATCATGGGTGAGCATGCGTCATTTGTTGCTTGAGGTCTGGCTCAAACACATTCCCAAAAGTTAGACACAGTACAAATCCTTTTCAGATCATGGAAATGTTTTGTAGATCCAAACCTTTGTTGTTAGACTGTTTATCAGTCACCCTTGGCCTACAAGGTGTCATGATCTAAGAAGAGTTTACAGTTGGTACATAACAAGAAACAGATTCAGCCAGGTGAGAAACAGAATCTCCAGTTTGAATCAGTCTCTATCAGCAAAGTAATGACAAGTATGTGGATGAATTTTTACTGAAACTAGAGGGTAAGAAATAAAAATCATTACAGTCCCAACATAAAACCATGCAATACGCCCAAGTTATCCCCATAGACTGAAATCTCTGGGGAAAAGTATGGTGAAAAACTAAGATAAAGCTCCCTTCAGATATTAACGCGTGAGTCAAATATGGTTCCAGTGTCCACAGTGCAACCTCTATCTTCTTGGTCATGTTAGGAAACACCAACTTCAAGACTAAGAATTGACCTAATCTCCACATTCAGTAAGTCTCAGGCATTCCAATCATGAAAATTGATTCATATAACGTGAGTATCTATCTGAGACCTAGATGCACTGCACACTAGCAACTAAGGTGATATCCTCAGATTTATTAAGCTCTTAGATGTCAGGAGTTCCTCATAAACTTTTACAGCAATTTCCATGTGGATCTTACAAAAAGCATTGAGACCTAAACCAACGGATTCTGGACAACATGTGAGGAAGAGTTGTGAATGGAAAACTAGAATCATAAAAGGATACAGGTTGAGAACCTCAATGCTCAAAAACTTCACCTGTAAGGAACTCAGCACATACCAAATAATTTTGCAACCAAGTAAAAACTAGTCCCTTGAATAGCTTCTCTTAAAAGATTTTGGATGCCCTTCCAATAAGCAGGCAGAAGAGTTCTTTTGGTACTAACATAATTGATAGTTACATAGGCAAATTAGGTAGGGAACCATTGTCTGGAAGCTACAGAAGTCCATCACTGTAGTATCTAAGCATTTCCCAGATAACCTTGCTCTGATAAGGTCTATGGTAGATTTTGAGAGTCTTCTGCTATGCCCTCTGCCCTGGCAGAACAGGTGGTGCTTAGGATATGCATGTATGAACAAGCAAGGAGATTTTTTTGTTTATTCACCTCTCCACCATTAAATATAGCTGTGTTGGGGAAAAGTTGTCAAAGAGGAGGGTTTTGTAATATGGCCTGGAGGCAATCAAACTCTGGATCACCATGGGCAGATCTTTACCTGGGAGAGAAGTTTTCTGGAGCAACTTGAAGGGGGAAGAAGACATAATTCATAAACTCATGCTACCTGGTCTCACAGGATAATTGCAAAGTCCAAGTTGAACAGGACCCCTCCACACCTTTGCATCATTTTGACAAATGGGAGACAAGTACCTTTGATGGGAGGTGAGGTTAATGATTAGCATCTTTTCTGTCTTGTGTAAGTTGCATTTGAGCCAGCTGGTTTTCATCCTGGTGTTGACCTCCTGCAGGCATTGTGGCATCCCGGTGATGATGATGGTTGTATCTCTGGAAAAAGAAGTATACAGCTGGGTGTCATCAGCAAATTGCTGGCAATGGAGGCCAAGAAGAGAATATATACCTACTGTGTAGGCAGAATGAATTAGAGAGAGAAATCACTGTTGAAGTTGAAAAATAAATACTAAGCCAATTCAAAGGAGTGAAATCACACATTCATGTGGAAAAAAGCTTGGTGAAATACCCTGTTCTCCAGTAGATGTGTGAGATGCAGATTGATTCATAAAGAGATATTTCATCAAAATTATATAATCCTCCAAAACAAGAAGAGGGAGTAAATACATAAAATAGAAATGGCAGATGAAGAAGAGAACTTGATCAGGGATGCAAAACACTTACTCTCTATTCTCAAAAGTGAGGCTGATAATATACACTCCATTGTTTTTACGGACAACATTTCAAATAAGGTAATCAATAAATCTATAATTAATTTAATAATATCTGGTTCTTTAGCCCTTTCTCTTCCTCCCCCCCCCCCCCCCCCCCCGGGTACTTCAGACCTTCCCTTAATTCCCAAAGTCATCTTCTTCCCCCACAACAACATTCCAGACCACCATCCGCTTCCCTAGTACTTTCACAGCATTCCTCCCTTTAAAATATGACAACCCAGACTCTTTTTTTTCCCCATGAATTTCTTCCTTTCTCTGACTACCCACCCATTGCTGCCCACTTGTCTTGTACTACCGACTTTGGCTTATATTGGTTCCCTCTCCACTTGCAGGAGACATGCTCCAAGCACACCTTGTCCCAAGACTTGGGTTTCCTAGTTGCAGGAAAACATGTTAAATCAGAGATCAGTGAAGGTTTCAGATAGTTGGGATTCAGGATGGTTCATCACTAGAGTCCTATCTTGTCCCACCACTACTGTGATGGAGAACATCCCTGACCTCTTGCTACCTACCGCTCATCCTGCTTTTCTCCCTATACTCCTAGGAATTCCCTGTTACCACATGCTATCTATCTTTCCAGGAATCCAGCTAGGTCACTAAGGCTTTTTAAAACAGCTCATTGTGGAAAACTATTATTTCAAAGTAATTAATCATAGAATATCAGGGTTCGAAGGGACCTCAGGAGATCATCTAGTCCAACCCCCTGCTCAAAGCAGGACCAATTCCCAACTAAATCACCCCAGCCAGGGCTTTGTGAAGCCTGACCTTAAAAACCTCTAAGGAAGGAGATTCCACCACCTCCCTAGTTAACCCATTCCAGTGCTTCACCACCCTCCTAGTGAAAAAGTTTTTACTAATATCCAACCTAAACCTCCCCCACTGCAACCTGAGACCATTACTCCTTGTTCTGTCATCTGGTACCACTGAGAACTGTCTAGATCCATCCTCTTTGGAACCCCCTTTCAGGTAGTTGAAAGCAGCTATCAAATCCCCCCCTCATTCTTCTCTTCTGCAGACTAAACAATCCCAGTTCCCTCAGCCTCTCCTCATAAGTCATGTGTTCCAGCCCCCTAATCATTTTTGTTGCCCTCTGCTGGACTCTTTCCAATTTTTCCACATCCTTCTTGTAGTGTGGGGCCCAAAACTGTACATAGTACTCCAGATGAGGCCTCACCAATGTCGAATAGAGGGGAATGATCAAGTCCCTCGATCTGCTGGCAATGCCCCTATTTATACAGCCCAAAATGCCATTTGCCTTCTTGGCAACAAGGGCACGCTGTTGACTCATATCCAGCTTCTCGTCCACTGTAACCCCTAGGTCCCTTTCTGCAGAACTGCTACCTAGCCATTCGGTCCCTAGTCTGTAGCAGTACATGGGATTCTTCTGTCCTAAGTGCAGGACTCTGCACTTGTCCTTGTTGAACCTCATCAGATTTCTTTTGGCCAATCCTCTAATTTGTCTAGGTCCCTCTGTATCCTATCCCTACCCTCCAGCGTATCTACCACTTCTCCCAGTTTAGTGTCATCTGCAAACTTGCTGAGAGTGCAGTCCACGCCATCCTCCAGATCATTAATGAAGATATTGAATAAAACTAGCCCCTGAACCGACCCTTGGGGCACTCCGCTTGATATCGGCTGCCAACTAGACATGGAGCCATTGATCACTACCCGTTGAGCCCGACGATCTAGCCAGCTTTCTATCCACCTTATAGTCCATCCATCCAGCCCATACTTCTTTAACTTGCCGGCAAGGTCTCCCACAGTATTCTTATCAAAAGCTTTGCTAAAGTCAAGGAATAACACATTCACTGCTTTCCCCTCATCCACAGACCCAGTTATCTCCTCATAGAAGGCAATTAGGTTAGTCAGGCATGACTTGCCCTTCGTGAATCCATGCTGACTATTCCTGATCACTTTCCTCTCCTCTAAGTGCTTCAGAATTGATTCCTTGAGGACCTGCTCCATGATTTTTCCAGGGACTGAAGTGAGGGTGACTGGCCTGTAGTTCCCTGGATCCTCCTCCTTCCCTTTTTTAAAGATGGGCACTACATTAGCCTTTTTCCAGTCATCCAGGACCTCCCCCGATCGCCAGGAGTTTTCAAAGATAATGGCCAATGGCTCTGCAATCACATCCGCCAACTCCTTTAGCACCCTCGGATGCAGCGCATCTGGCCCCATGGATTTGTGCTCATCCAACTTTTCTAGATAGTCCCGAACCACTTCTTTCTCCACGGAGGGCTGGTCACCTCCTCCCCATGCTGTGCTGCCCAGTGCAGCAGTCTGGGAGCTGACCTTGTTTGTGAAGACAGAGGCAAAAAAATAATTGAGTACATTAGGTTTTTCCACATCCTCTATCACTAGGTTGCCTCCCTCATTCAGTAAGGGCCCCACATTTTCCTTGACTTTCTTCTTGTTGCTAATATACCTGAAGAAACCCTTCTTGTTACTCTTAACATCCCTTGCTAGCTGCAACTCCAAGTGTGATTTGGCCTTCCTGATTTCACTCCTGCATGCCTGAGCAATATTTTTATACTCCTCCCTGGTCATTCATCCATCTTCCACTGCTTGTAAGCTTATTTTTTGTGTTTAAGATCAGCAAGGATTTCACTGGTAAGCCAAGCTGGTTGCCTGCCATATTTACTATTCTTTCTACACTTCGGAATGGTTTGTTCCTGCAACCTCAATAAGGATTCTTTAAAATACAGCCAGCTCTCCTAGACTCCTTTGCCCCTCATGTTACTCTCCTAGGGGATCCTGCCCATCAGTTCCCTGAGGGAGTCAAAGTTTGCTTTTCTGACTTTTCTGGACCAATACGTCTGCTCAAAGTCATACATATCAATGTTTACAGAAATCATGCTAAACCACGTTGCCTTTGTAAATGCCTTTCATCTGAGTATCTCAGAGGACCTTATAAACCATTATTAAACCTCATAAAATCCCATAAGGAAGATGATGCAGACTTTACAGATTAAAAAAAACAACACTTAGGCACCGAGAAGCCAGGGCCAAATTGCCAAATGGGTGCCTAAAGTTGGGAATCTGAATACATATTTAGTCACCTAAATAAGTGGCCTGATTTTAAAATGTGCTGAAATTTCACTAACTTCAATGAGAGTTAGCAGAGTCTCTGTATTTTTGAAGAATCAAATCACTTATGTTTTGGTACATGAATATAAACATAGATGCTTAACTTTAAACCCTGAATGTTGACAATTTTGACTTAACTGTGATTGACTTTTGTTTAGCATTAGAAAGAATATGAAAATCTTACATTTCAGCAGCACCTTTCATCAAAAGTCCCAAAGTGCTTTATAAGCTGTACAATCACTTCACCCACTACCAAAATGTAGCCATCTCTGGGGTGGATTGTGACAGCTGTTTCACAGCTCACAACAACACTACAAAACAGTTTAGAAAATGAAGTGAAGAATATTGTATTCAACTGAAACTGCAGGGAGAATCTAGGTCAGCAGAATGTAATTACTAGAGCTGAGTGAGCAGTGGAAAAATTTTCCACTGATATTAATTCAAAGTCAAAAACAATCAAGCTTTACTGATACTTGCAAAAAAGTGAGTTTAAATATGAAAACTTAAATGGGCACCAAATATACTTGAAATTGTATATTCACATGTAATGTTTGAAACTTGCAGTGTGTTGGTTAGTTACATAAGTCACCCAATCATGATACAGAAACTTTACGACTTATGTAATTAACACAGAATGAATTTAAAAATACGAATAATGAATATTCACAACAAACTGTTGATGAGCTACATATAGTGAAAACATTTTCCAAAGAAATTCACAAATTTCATATCAAAATGAGAATTATTCTGGACATTTTGTGAACAGGAAAAAGGGAAGGAATGTGTCAAATCAATTACCTATTAGGAATAGTTAGTTCATTTTTATCTTCTGATTATGCAACCTTGAAACTAGCTAGAATACAAGGGATAACAACCGTTTTCTTGTAGAAAACATCATGGGGTCTTTAACCACAAATATTAGCATCTCACTTCTGCAATTGTTTTGAACTGAAATATCAGTTAATCTAAAAATCAGCACAGTATAGCACCCCAGCCTCATGTACTTAATTGAATAGCATCCCTACCACTGTACTGGGACAATATTGATCTAAACAAATGTTACCCTTCACACTGGGACAGTACTGATGTAAAATGTTTGACCACCTTAGATTGTATGTTCTTCAGGACAGGGGATGTCTTCTGCTGTGTTTGGACAGTTCCTGGCATATTTTGGGTGATAACACATGCTTGCTACCATTGAAATATTGATCACCCTCCTTCCTTTAATGTATGAGGTCAAGCTAAAATAGATTGATGGAAATGGAAGCCAATTTCAAGCTTTATAACTAATCAAAATATTTGGTTATGTAAAACAACTGCTTTTGGAATAATATTGTAATATTACGAGTACACAATAAAATTGAGTATCAAGCTATAGTAGAGAGAGCCTAGATCATTAGGCCTGGTGCAAGGCCTGAGGCCTGAACCAGAGACTGTGAACCAAAGTCAGGCCATGCATTAAAGCAAATGCCTATAAGTTCAATGTCTGGTACGTGAACTTGGCATAGGTACCTCTAGCATTGCTAAAATACACTGAATATGTAAACACATTCCAGCAGGCTAACACAAGTACATCCCAACCTAGCACAAGATAAGAAGATGAATATTTTTGTCTGTAACATCAGGGGAAAGGTACAAGAGGAGGTAACAAATGTCATGAAATGTGTAAGGAGATGTGTAAGTTGTTTATCCCATATTGTTTGTCTCAGTCTATGAATGTTGGGATACCTTGCTGTGATGTTATTGACATAATCATGAGCTAATTCGGTTTAAAATACATGGGAGGAGTAACAGAATTAAGTCAAAGACTAGGGTTTATAATTTTAAAAAGGCCAATTTTAACAAATTAAGGGGACTGGTAAGGGAAGTGGATTGGGCAAACGTATTAATGGATCTAAAGGCAGAAGAAGCCTGGGATTACTTCAAGTTAAAGATGCATGAGCTGTCGGAGGCCTGCATTCCAAAAAAGGGAAAAAGATTACAAAGCAGGAGATTTAGACCGAGCTGGATGAGCGACCGACTCAAAGCGGCGATCAGGAAAAAACAGAAAGCGTACAAAGAGTGGAAGAGGGGAGGGATTAGTAAAGAAACTTACCTTAGCGAAGTCAGAGAATGTAGAGATAGAGTGAGAAAGGCCAAAGGCCGTGTAGAGTTGGACCTAGCGAGGGGAATTAAAAGCAATAGTAAGAGGTTTTACAGCCACATAAATAGGAAGAAAGCAAAGAAAGAAGAAGTGGGACCGCTGAAGACTATTGCTGGAGAGGAGATTAAAGACAATCTAGGCATGGCGCAATATCTCAATGAATATTTTGCATCGGTGTTCAATGAGGCCAATGAAGGTATTAGGGATGCTAGCACCACTACAGAGGGGCATTCAGGATGGGGGATTACCGTATCCGAGGTAGAAACAAAACTTGAATGCCTTAATGGGGCTAAGTCGGGAGGACCGGACGATCTTCATCCGAGAATATTGAAGGAATTGGCGCGGGAAATAGCAGGCCCGTTAGCGATAATATTTAATGAATCTGTAAACTCGGGGGTGGTCCCGTTAGACTGGAGAATAGCTAATGTGGTTCCTATTTTCAAGAAAGGGAAAAAAAGTGATCCGGGTAACTACAGGCCTGTTAGTTTAACATCTGTAGTGTGCAAGGTGTTAGAGAAAATTCTGAAAGAGAAACTAGTTGAGGACCTGGAGGTTAGTGGCAATTGCGATAAATTACAACATGGTTTTACGAAGGGCAGATCGTGCCAAACGAATCTGATCTCCTTCTTTGAGAAAGTAACGGATTTATTAGATAAGGGAAATGCGGTGGACCTGATATACCTGGATTTCAGTAAAGCGTTTGATACTGTACCCCATGAGGAATTATTGGTTAAACTGAAAAACATGGGGATCGATATGAAAATCCAGAGGTGGATAAGGAATTGGTTAATGGGGAGAATGCAGCGGGTCGTATTAAAGGGTGAACTGTCAGGTTGGAGGGAGGTTACTAGTGGAGTGCCTCAAGGTTCGGTTTTGGGACCCATTTTATTTAATTTATTTATAACTGACCTCGGAACCGATTGCAGAAGTGGGCTGATAAAGTTTGCGGATGATACAAAGGTGGGAGGCGTTGTAAATTCGGAGGAGGATAGGGATATCCTGCAGGGAGACTTGAATGAGCTTGTGAATTGGAGTATCAGAAATAGGATGAAATTTAATAGTAAAAAGTGTAAGGTGATGCATTTGGGGATGACTAATAAAAATTTTAGTTACAAGATGGGGACGCATTGGTTAGAAGTAACGGAAGAGGAGAAGGACCTAGGGGTCCTCGTAGACCGCAGGATGACTATGAGTCGACAATGCGACGTGGCGGTGAAAAAAGCCAATGCTGTCTTGGGATGCATTAGGCGAGGTATATCTAGTAGGGATAAGGAGGTCCTGCTTCCGTTGTACAAGGCGCTGGTGAGACCTCATTTGGAGTACTGTGTGCAGTTCTGGTCTCCCATGTTTAAAAAAGATGAACTCAAACTGGAACGGGTGCAGAGAAGGGCCACTAGGATGATCAGAGGAATGGAAAACCTGTCGTATGAAAAGAGACTGGAGGAGCTTGGGTTGTTTAGTCTGACAAAGCGAAGGCTGAGGGGGGATATGATTGCTATCTTTAAATATATTAGAGGGATTAATACGAGGGAGGGAGAAGAATTATTCCAGCTCAGTACTAATGTGGATACGAGAACGAATGGATATAAACTGGCCGTGGGGAAGTTCAGGCTTGAAATTAGACGAAGGTTTCTGACCGTCAGAGGGGTGAAATATTGGAACGGCCTTCCGAGGGAAACGGTGGGGGCGACGGACCTGTCTGGTTTTAAGATTAAGTTAGATAAATTTATGGAGGGAATGGTTTAATGGTAAAACATAGTAGTC
The DNA here is from genome assembly GCF_013100865.1 of Trachemys scripta elegans. NCBI lineage: Eukaryota > Metazoa > Chordata > Testudines > Emydidae > Trachemys > Trachemys scripta. Next base: position 69,879,320 of record NC_048301.1, on the reverse strand, counting down.
AAGGAAAACTAAGCAATGGTAGGGAAATTGTATAATGGCTGACAGGGGTCAGGCTGGAGACTCTTGCCTATATGCTCGGGGTCTTACTGATCGCCATATTTGGGGTCGGGAAGGAATTTTCCTCCAGGGCAGATTGGCTGAGCCTCTGGAAGTTTTTCGCCTTCCTCCGCAGCATGGGGCAGGGATCTCTAGCAGGAGGGTTTCTGCCGATTGAAGTCACCTAAAACAGGATTGGGGACTTCAACAGCAGAGTCCAGGGAAGGGGTAGGGACGGTTTTATGGCCTGCAGCATGCAGGGGGTCAGACCAGATGATCATAATGGTCCCTTCTGACCTTAAAGTCTATGAGTCTATAATCTGTAACAGTATAGATCCAACTACTGTTATATTTGCTGCAAATATTGTACACGGGTTGAGGTGTCTATGGGAAGGTTATGATTTTCTGAGTATGATTATGCTATCTGTATGTGTATCATTTTCGTAGTTAAAGTTATGAATATTGGCTATGTACTTGTATATCCATGTGTTTTGATTCTGAAGTAGCTTTAATAAAGCATTTGGTCAGCTTCTTAAGAAAGGAATGTGCCAATTAAGTGCCGAATCAAGAAACACTTAGTTGACAATGGATCTTGGAAGACTCCAATACACATAAGAAGTCTTCCTGGGAATGTGCAAGGTAGCATGTGAGCAATGGCTGCCACCTGTAGAGAACTGAGTCATGCATGGACATGTGACTTGCCCATGTGACTCCAAACTCCATTTTGCTGTAATTTTCCACAGTAAGAACAAAGAGGTGTTCTTACACCTGGAAGAGACTATAAAGGCAGCTGTCTCACTTCCATCTTGTCTTCAATCCTGCTTCATACCTCTGGAAGGACTTTGCTACACTGAAGCTTTAAACAAAGGACTGAATGACCCATCCCAGCTGTGGATGTACTCCAGAGACTTGATTTGAACCTACAGCTTATTCCATCATGGCTACAAGCCTGAATCAAGAACTTTGCCATTACTGTATGTAATTGATTCCATTTAACCAAGTCTAGCTCTCATTTATATCTTTTTCCTTTTATGAATAAACCTTTAGATTTTAGGTTCTACAGGATTAGCAACAGCGTGATTTGTGGGTAAGATCTGATTTGTATATTGACCTAGGTCTGGGACTTGGTCCTTTGGGATCGAGAGAACCTTTTTTCTTTTACTGGGGTATTGGTTTTCATAACCATTTGTCCCCATAACGAGTGGCACTGGTGGTGATAATGGGAAACTGGAGTGTCTAAGGGACTTGCTTGTGTGACTGGTGGTTAGCCAGTGGGGTAAAACCGAAGTCTTCTCTGGCTGGTTTGGTTTGTCTTAATAGTAAAGGAACTCCAGCCTTGGGCTGCAACTGCCCTGCTTTAAGCAATTTGTCCTGAATTGGCACTCACAGCTGTGTCCCACCAAAGCCAGCATCGTTACACTTGCCTTAACACTTTGTTTGCCTAGGGGGCAGTGGGAAGTCCTTGTTGCTAATCCCATTGTCATGGGCATACATGTATTAGTGTCCCTGGAGAATTTATTGAGTGCTAGTACTATGCTTTGTCGGCAATAAACCTGGTCGAGCGCCTTTGCCACTGAAACAAGTTTGTGGTCTTTCTGGGCAGTGCTATCAAGGTTTGCTGAACCAGCTACTTGTACAGAGCTGGGACAGCACACAAATAGGAGACATACACACATGCCACCACTGACAACCCGTGTTAGTAGGGTGCTTTATTTTACTTTAATTCAAAAACATTTCAATATTGTTGTTTGATTCAGATAATATATTACAAATAAATCCCATTAATACAATATGAGTAAAGTGTTATATGAATTTCTGTGGGGTATGTAGGGTACTTCTTATCTTTAAGTATTTTACTTCCCATCGATATCTATAACAAACTTTACAAGCAGTAACAGCCTTAGGAATACTTTTGGCTAGAGTGCCTACCCATCTGTTAAGATCTATTTATTGCTTTATTTAAAAAAGGGTGGTGGGGGGAATTAGGAATTCCGGGTTTGTGATAATTGTGAATTTTTTTTCTAAAAAACACCACAACAAAAAATCTCTTGCATATGTCCTTTTTTGCAAGCAAGTCAAAGAGGAGCCCTACATATTATCAAATTAGATATCGTTAGTGTAAAAAATCTGCCAAAATATCTTGCCAATTTTTGTATTGTTTGTTAAAGGGGGGCATATTTTAAAATAGATTTAATTTAACAAGTGGGTTATTTTGTTTTAAAAATAAAATGTTATGGCTGATTTTACTGTTGATGAAAGCCAACACTGAGATAAGGCAGATATAGTACAGAAAGGAACTGTGTAAGCTTTGTCAATAGAACTACATTCTGACCTATAGATGTTCTAATTTAGGGCCCCTCATGAAGTTCTATCTACGGCCTTCAGCTAAAATCTTCAGACCTAGGTACCTAAAGTCAGGTTTTCTAAATCCATTTTTGGCAACTAAATGGAAAGGGACTGATTTGCAGAGGTTCTGAGCAACTGCAGTTCCCATTCAACTCAATGGGAGCTGCAACTGTTTAATAATTTTGAAAATCAGGCCACCTCTTAGTAGGTGTCTAAATATGGTTTTAAGAGCCTAAGTTTGAAAATCTGGGTCTAGCCTGTTGCATCCATGATTTTTCACTTTTGGGCTTTCTACATAGTTTTACCAATGTGTCTCACTCAGAGCTTGAAGCAACCCCCCATATGCCAATCCTAGGCTCTCAAAGCACGTCAGTCCTGTTGTTCCAGTACTAGCAACCCAGGTATTCCAGTACTACTACATGTACTGTTCTGCCAAAGCACTTCTGTCCTCAGCCTCCCCCTCCCCCCTTGCTATTATGATTTTCATCATTCCATACCTCAGTGCCCATGCTCTTCAGTCCTTATCTGTGGTACCCCTACTCTTTACAGTCCTGGACTTGCACGAAGTCTTGCCAATGTATCTCAACCCTGACTTGCAGTACCCTGACTTGGACTCCCACAGAGCTATGCCTCTGCATCTAAATCTCCTTTGTCTTGCAGCATCTCTTTTTATTATAGTCCTGCACCACAATCCTGACCTTGTAATAAAACTTTAGGTTTTGTAATCACATTTCTAAAGGTAAAAGTCCACCAACTACCTGGCCTCCCCTAAGCTCTATAATCATAAGCTTACAATTCTGTATGCCTGATTCTCCACTGCCTTGACCTTGTTTGTATAAAGTGCTAGCAAATCTGAATAGCAGCATTCACATGCACATTGCACAGACATAAATAACCATATGAGGCCATGGAGAATCAGGTTGTGTGAGATTTAGAAGTGCAGGAGTTTGATTGAAATGAGTTTCACATTGCTCTTTAGAGAGACTAGCTATTCTGAGTGTCCAAAGTATCATGTTTTTATGGGCCCTTGTTGCTAATCCCAAGACTCAGGCTTCTGGGAATTGCCAAATCCAAAGCAGGACAGTTGCGTAGAATAGAAATGAAAGCTTAAAATGCAGAAATCAGAAAAATAACTTTTTGTAAAAATGTCACTGTGGGGCCCATTTTTATTCTTTCACAGATTCCAGTTCAAAATGACAGTTTACATGTCAAGATTTTTTTTTAATTGCCCATTGCACAAATTCTACCTGGCGCTGGATTCTCCAGTGCCATGTCCTTTCTGACTTTTTTTATATTACCAGCAATAAAGAACCTGATACAGCAGCCCTTACTTGTATAAGTAGTCTAATTTATGACAATAGATTCTTTGATTTGTCAGTGTAACATAAGTGAGAACTGGGTGATCAGTCTCAAATATTCTGTATTCAGAATTTAGATGAAGGGCTAAATTCTGCTCTCGATTGCACACCAAGCAGAACAGAGCCCTACTCATTCTCTTAGATGGAGCAACCTCATGGAACTTGAAGAGAGGAGCACAGGCTGTAGAAGGAGGAAGTGTTTGGGAGGCACCGAGAAGTCAGTCGGTGTGCATATGGGTTGAATGCTAGCTCCCGTGGCAGTATCTGTGTAAATAATTCTCTTAATAAAAAGTGTGTTTAATTCTATAGGCATGGAGTCCGCTCATATTATTATCCAGCACATGAAACATGGTGGCAGCAGACAACCTAGTGAGACCCACAACAAGGAAGAGGGTGTGATTAACAGGCAAACAAAGCAGCGCCTAGAAACAGAGCAAAGCAGGCAGCATGGAGAGACTGAGGTAATCAGGAATTCTGGACTTCCAGACAAAAAAAGCTTGCACAAGCACAACTGGAAGGAAGAACTGAGTCTGTATACAGGGGTGATCAAGGGATAAAGATGAGACAATGAAGGCAACTTTTTTTACTATCTGATTGCGGTGAAAGGATAAGAAGTCAGAGAAGCACTGTTGCCTGATAATACCTGAAATACTGGAACAGCTGATAAGTGTTTGATGAGTGTTGCAACTTCAAGACAAAATGAGACAGTTTATTTACCTGAAACCAAGAAGTAGAAGAGGGACTAGATTCTTACATTACAGAAATGAGAACTCTGACATCCACATCTAACTTTGAGAGATTAAAAATTCCCTAATTAATTGTTGGTGGACACATGATTCCAGCTTATGGGAGAGATTGTTGACAAACAGATCTAACCCTAGAGAAGTGCCTCCAAATAGCAAGGACAGCTGAATTCTTCAGGGAAAGGATCAAAACAATATCAGTTACAGCCTCAAGTGAAAGAAATCCAGGAAACAGGATGGAGACAGATGGACTGAGAATGCAGACATCATTGTCCAGTGTATGTACCTTGGAAAGCAACTCGAAGGCAGAAAGAAAAATGTCCAGCCTATAAGCACTGGTGCAAGGAGCATGGGAAACAGAACCACTTTATGTCCCAATCCTGCAACTACCCTAGGAAGAAAAAAAGCAGCAGTGCATGCACTGTTTGGAGGACATAGAGACTTTTAATGAAGAGGAGCATATCTGCAGTGTGATTTTAGCAGATTCAGACACCTTCAATGTACACGCACTGCAGACGAAAGCTTCCAGCCTTTCAACTGCCATATTTGCAACTATGCTATTAGATCATTGACTAATTCTATTTCAACTGGACTGTGGAGCCAGCTGCATGGTAATACCAGCAACACTAATAAGCAGCAATATTGGACTGGAAAAATGTGACCAAGGGCTGGTGATGTACAATAGATCCATTCTGAGGGCACTGGGCAAATGCAGGCTGTCAATAAGAAACCCATGAAATGAGATGTTATCACTTGGAGTTCCTAGTAGTTGACATACTGGAGTACCACCCATTGCTGGTCAAGAGAGCAGTGCGAGCCATGGATTTGGTTGTCTTACAAGACCAGAACATCTTCTGCATGAAAGAGGAGGGTGAATAGTCACCATTGGCTCTGTCCAGCAATCTAACGATGAACGGATATATTTCAAAGAGATTGACATCCAGAAGGCAAGCTAAGTTAGAAATAGACTCCCATGTGCAGCACATGAGATTACCAAAATGAATCACCCAGACCTCAGAGGGACTAAGGGGACTCCAGGACAACAAGATTGTAGCTGATGACATTCCTACTGTAGGAAGAGAGGACAAGGAAGAAGTGATACAGAACCATGATATCAAGCAACAACAGCTCCTGGTTGCTGGGAGTGGAATATTAGGCTGAATGCAAACGAAGTGAAGCTGAGAACTGTGGTCCCCTATGCTGGACATCTGTTGACTTCTGAGGCACTCTAGCCAGACCCTAGGAAACTGAGACCCATTAAGGAAATGCCCAGACCAAGGATGTGAAGGGAGTCCAGAGATTTATAGAGATGGCCAACTATCTTTCCAGATTCTATGTATGCCTGTCAGAAGATTCTGAATGATGCAGCATGGAAGCAGTCAGAGACCCAAGAACAGTCAGTTGAAAAACCTTGCACAGGCATGGATGGCACCATTCCTAAAGTATTACAATCCTGCGGAGCAGCTAGAGCTACAGTATGAGGTTTCAGAAGGAGGCCTATGACCAGCAGTCCATAGAACTTGCTAGTAGAGCCCTGACAGACAGACAGAGGGGACATGCTCAGATAAAAGGAGCTACTGGCTGTGCTCCTTGAATGAATGATTCCATTTGTTAACCGTTGGCCACAAGGTGGACTTGCAGTCCGATCACAAGCTATTAGAGAGCAGCATGAAGAAGACACTGCTGAATGCACACATGTGACTACAACATGTTACTGAGAGTCCAGCACAATGATATGAGGATAAGGTACTGCCCAAGAAAATCAATATTGATGGCATACACTTGGCAGGCCATACCTTTCTGAGTACAACACAGATGGCTCTGAGAAACAGAAGATAGTCATCAACATGTTACAATGCCTTCATATCTCTGATAGGAGATTCCAGGCAATCCAACAAAGCACCGAATAAGATGGAGTGTTACAAGCAGTAAAATTATTCTTACTCCAGGGTTGGCCAAACTGCCAGGAGCAAGTGCCACATGAGGTTATACCCTACTGCCAGCTGAGGGATGAGCTGTGTGTGCAAGATGGGATTTTGTTTAAAGGGGACCAAGCAATAATTCCAGTAGACATAAAAGCTGAAATCAAGAAACAGCCAAGCACGAATGTCCAACTGCGAGCAGGTAAATGGAACAGTGTGAGGTGAGCAAAATCTATGTTCAGGAAATTGAAGGTGCATTTTGCAAGGTATGGTATACCTGACATGCTATGCTCAGACAGTGGACTACAGCACAGCACAATTAAAATGATTCAGTGCCAAATGAGCACAAGACATCTTCCCATGGGTACCCACAAAGCAATAGGAAGGCAGAGTCAGCAGTTAAGACAGCCAAGAGACCGATGGCAACAACAAAACAGACAGGAAGCGATCACTACTGGCAATGTTGGACCATAGCAATACGCCCGCCCAGGGATGAGGTAGAACCCAGCACAGAGACTGATCAGCCAGAGAATTAAGACCGCTTCCCATGAGGGGCAGTCTGCTACTGCCCAGCAGAGGAACAGTGGACTGGACACAGAGGCAATTAAGAGAACACCAAGCTAGGCAGCTCACTACAACAGTAGAACCAAGAATCTAAGGCAGTGGTTCTCAAACTTTTATACTGGTGACCCCTTTCATATAGCAAGCCTCTGAGTGTGACCCCGTTGTAAATTAAAAACACCTTTTTTTATATATTTGCCTCCAGCATTTATTATGGTGTAAAAGCTGGGTTTGGAGTGGAGGCTGACAGCTCGTCACCCCCATGTAATAACCTCATGACCCCCTGAGGGGTCCCAGCCACCAGTTTGAGAACCCCTGATCTAAGATCACTGCTCACGGGTGACCAGGTCTGGGTCCAATTCACAAATAGGTTCACAAAACAATAGCATAAGGCAACAATCCAAGCTGCAGTGGAACACAGGTCATGTGAGATAACTACAGACTCAGGACAGCAGTGGAGATGCAACTGAGAACCAGCACACATGGACAGACAGGACCAAAGCCAGGACCAGGAAAACTTAGGAAGAGCCTCAGTTATTAGTTGGCTTCACATAGAAGATCTCTAAGAAACAAGGTGTATAAGCAGTACAGAGGGTGAACTGGATACCACCCAACAGACAAAACAGCAACAGGTGGAAGCAAGTCCTGCCCCACCAGTGAGAAAACAAATGGAAGACTGATTCAAAGACTAGCATGCTGAAACACTATGAAGCCTAACAGGCTGTAATGGGCCAGTGGTAAATGCCATGTCCCTCGAGTGAGCTGCATACCAGTAACCTCCAGCCACTACAAACCAGCAAACACTTTTACAAAAGACACAACAACAGACATTGTTAAAAAGAAAGCTTTAGCAACATGCATGGAACTTGGAGGGAGGAACACAGGTTGCAAAAAGGAAGAGTTTGGAGGAGGTGCCAGGAAGTTGATCTGTGTGCACGTGACTTGAATGCTAGCTGCAGCATCTTTGTAAATAGTTCTCTTAATAAAAGAGCCATTGGAGCCCTTTCTTGTTATTGTCCAGTGCAGGGCACCTGAAACACTGTAACTATATTGGCTCTGCAGGGCTAAGGAGAAAAATTGTTTGCATCAGCAAAGTTGGAATTTGTAACTTTACTTGACATACAGAGAACTTGAGTAAGAAGGAACTATTTATAGTGCATCCCCAATTAATGAATATAGAGCACTCTTTTGAAGGTAACCTGGAAATTGATTGCAGGGATACTAAAGAAAAGAATCAAAGCAAGAGTTGGGGGAAATCTGAGATTTTGCAAAAGGCACTTTTTGATTAATGAATACAATGCTGAAGAAGGAAAAGAGGATCCGAAGTATGGAAAAGAAGGTGGGAGAGCAACCATGAAACATGCATAATTAACCACAGCATACGATTATCATTTCCATTGCCTTACCCTTCTATTGTCTGTCATTTATTATCTAAGCACTGACAAATCCTATCAAGCAGTTTCCTCAGGGCAGGGACTGTTTCTTCTGTTGCTTCTGTGGGAGAGAAGCAGTGGGGAAGACATGAATTTCTTTCTTGAATCCTGTGTGTCTCATCACATATGCAGAGGGCACCTGTTAGAAAAGCCCACAGAAATCTAAAGGGGGTGGAGGTGGTAAGTTACTGGACATATGCCCAGTAGCTCTCACTGAAGCTAAGCACAGAGTTCCAATTAAGGGCAAAACAGCCTAGCGGGTTCTGCACATTCATCATCTAAGCGCTGAATCAATCAGAGCTCAGAGGGGGAAAGTTTATAAATAAGGAGTTGGAGACAACCCTGTTGACTCAGCAGGTAAACAATGCAGGGCTAAGATTTGTCTGCAATTAAATACATGGGCAGGGGTGAGGGTGAAGAGCTATTTAAGCTAAAGAACAATATTGGCACAAGAGCAAATGAGTATAAACTGGTCATGAACAAATTCAAGATGGAAATTAGAAGAAGGTTTCTAACCATCAGAGGAAGTAGGTTCTGGAACAGCCTCCCAATAGAACTGTGAGGGGAAACAACTTAATTAATTTTAAGAGAGCTGGACAAATTTGAGTGGGATTGTTTGATGAGGTTGCTTCCAATGGTTGGGGGGGGCGGGGAGAACTTGGCAGCCCTGGAGGTCGCTTCTGGCTTGTGTCTTATGTTCCTAAAGCTCATGCTTCAGGGCTTCAGTTGGTTACTTTCACGGGACAGGAAGGGATTTCCCCTCCATCATAGTCTGGGTTTTTTCTGGGTGTTTTGTTTTGTCTCCTTCCTCTGAAGCTTCAGAGATGGCCACAGATGGAGATGGGACAGTGGATGGGGTGGGCCAGTGCTCTATGGTAGCAACTGAACATTCTCATCTGCTTAGCTGGCTGATTCTTACTCACATGCTCAGGATCTGACCTCCATATGTGGGGTCAGGAAGCAGTTTCCTGGTAGTGATCTAGGGGCGGGTTTTACTTTCCTGTGTAGCATGTGGGTGTAGATCACTTGCCAGGATTATCTGGGTATATCTCATTTAATCATTTCCCTGCCATTGCAGGGCCCTGAGGCATGGGTGCACCTTCATCCCTCCTATTCTCTATGTGTGGCACATAATAATGTAGTCTCCTGTGGGCTGTAGTACTTCAGTGTAATTTTGGTTGTTGGGTTTAGTGTCCAGGTGCTCAGTGCTTTCGGTGGCCTGTGATACACAAAAAGTCAGACAAGGTGATCTGGTGGTTCCTTCTGTCCTTAAACTCTTATTCTCACAAGCAAATAGTACCTCTCCATCGGGACAGAGGATCTAAGTTTGTGTCAATCTCCTCCTGTCAATTATAATTAACTGCACACTTGTTTACAAACAATATTGATACACACAAACTTTCTAATGCTTTATCGAATGTCTCTATCTCAGTGGATTCTGATGACAAAATCAAACCTGTGTTTTACTGTCAAACTAGTTTTGTCTGAGAAGCTTTACAAATGGATAAACGATGGGCCACATTGTGAAAGATAATGACTACCTACAATTCCTGTTGACATCTGGAAATTGAGGATAATTACAATTCTTATACCTTTTATGCTCTATGGCCAAAATTTGAAAAAGGACACCGGAGAAATAAATGGCATTTCCAAAAAGGGATGATAAGGCAGATCCCCCTAAACATGCCGGGTAATGAGTGGGTTGGATGGGTGGTGGAGGCAGTGTTCACACTGATTTTTCAGATGGGTGCAAAGTCTGCCAACATTCCCAGCAGTATTACTGCCCTGATTGTGTCAGGGAGATGAATACCTTAGCAGGTGGAAATGAACTCACTCACCTGCCACCAAGTCATTGGATGAACCAGGTGAGGCACACCTGATGAACATTAAACACCACTTTGCCCTCTGACACTAGTGCTGTGATTTGATAAAGTTTGTCTTTTAAAGCGCCTATTGATTTGTTTCCTTAAAAGTGTGTCAGACCCAATGCCACAGGTCTCCTCTTTAGTTTCACAAGGTGAATTTTTATGTTTACATCTCTCAGAAGATAAGTTCACCTGACTACTCAGGCTGCTGAGCCCCCATATCAAGAGTATGTTATTCAGTCTGTGACAGACCCAGACCAGTGGGGTACAGGACTCGGGTAGAGGGCAAATATACTGGTCATGATGAGTAGTTTTCTGTTCCCTGAGTGACCAGAGCAGGGGCTGCACTAGAGTAATCAGGAACCTGCTAGAACCAGTTAAGGCAGGCAGGCTAATTAGGACACCTGGAGCCAATTAAGAAGAAGCTGCTAGAATCAATTAAGGCAGGCTAATCAGGGCATCTGGGTTTTAAAAGGCGCTCACTTCAGTTTGTGGTGCAAGTGTGAGGAGCTGGGAGCAAGAGGGGCAAGGAGCTGAGAGGGCGTGGCTGTGCTATGCTGCTGGAGGACTGAGGAGCACAAGCGTTATCAGACACCAGGAGGAAGGTCCTGTGGTGAGAATAAGGAAGGTGTTTGGAGGAGGCCATGGGGAAGTAGCCCAGGAAGTTGTAGCTGTCCTGCAGCTGTTACAGGAGGCACTCTAGCAGCTGCAGTCCACAGGGCCCTGGGCTGGAACCCGGAGTAGAGGGCGGCCTGGGTTCCCCCCAAACCTCCCAATTGACCTGGACTGTGGGTTCTTCCAGAGGGGAAGGTCTCTGGGCTATTTCCCAACCCATATGGTGAATCTCTGAGGCAAGAAAATCCACCAATAAGCACAGGACCCACCAAGATAGAGGAGGAACTTTGTCACAAGTCTTATTTTTCTACTCTGTAAAGCATGCATTCTGTGGTGAGTCATGTGATATTAAAGCCTAGATAGATTATAGTGATAAGGGTGTCTGGGTGACTGTTTTTATCTGAGAGGAGAAAACTCATTCAAGCCGTGTCCTTCTCAGGATACCAACTGTTATCCAGTTCATGGAGCGATATTTCCATGGTTACTTCTGACCTATTAGCTACAATTGCACCACTGCAAGATTAGAAAGTGCAAGGTGAAAAAGGTGATTCCAGATGGTCAGGAAGACAGTTGCTTAAGCTCTGAGCATGTGGAAATGGTAATTTGTACAGGAAGACTGAGATTTATATAGGACACAGCAAATCACGTTCTACAAATCAAAGCTGTATTGTACATCATAGTCTGTAGATTGGACGGATATGTCTAGCCCCTCTGCAGGTATATTGTATTTAGTGAGAACTAGCTAGTGGCACTCTGATACTGCTAAAAGAGAGCAGCACATCTTCCCAGTTGACTCCTGCTCTAACTAGTCAGGGGTCCATTAGCAGAGGAAATGGTGGGCAACATCTTGGCTTTCCAGATCTGTGCTGCCCAGGTCACAATTTGGCCTTAGCTGTTTTAATTAAAAATAGGGCTATCAAGCGATTTAAAAAATTGTGATTAATTATGCTGTTAAATAACAGAATATCATTTATTTAAATATTTTTGGATGCTTTCTACATTTTCAAATATATTGATTTAAATTACAACACAGAATACGAAGTGTACAGTACTCACTTTATATTTATTTTTGATTAAAAATATTTGCACAGTAAAAAAGTGTTTCTCAATTCACCTAATACAACTACTGTAGTGCAATCTCTTTATCATGAAAGTTGAACTTACGAATGTAGCATTATGTACCAAAAAACCTGCATTCAAAAATAAAACAATGTAAAACTTTAGAGCCTACAAGTTTACTCAGTCCTACTTCTTGTTCAGCCAATCACTTAGGGCTTGTCTACATTACCCGCTGGAGCAATGGGCAGCAATTGATCCAGTGGGGGTCGATTATCGCATCTAGTCTAGACGCGATAAATCGACCCCCGAGTGCTCTCCCGTCGACTCCGGTACTCCACCAGAGCGAGAGGCGCAGACGGAGTCGAAGGGGGAGCATCAGCTGTCGACTTACCACAGTGGTCGACTTACCACGTGTTAGGGTGACCAGACGTCCCGATAAAATCAGGACTGTCCCGATATTTAGGTGTTTGTCCCAAATCCCGACCGATCTTGGGTCGGGATGCAATTTGTCCCGATATTTCACTGTGCCGGCAGCACTCGGCTTTGTTTTTTGTTTTTTTTTTTTAACTCCGCTGGCGGACACCCTCTTCCCCCCCACCCCCATGTCCCGATATTTTCTTCCTCTCATCTGCTCACCCTAGGACATGTATCCATGCTAATGACGGATTCTGCTCAATAACGATCCAAAGCAGCGTGGACTGACGCATGTTCATTTTCATCATCTGAGTCAGATGCCACCAGCAGAAAGTTGCTTTTCTTTTTTGGTAGTTCAGGTTTTGTAGTTTTCGCATCTGAGTGTTGCTCTTTTAAGACTTCTGAAAGCATGCTCTACACCTCATCACTCTCAGATTTTTGGAAGGCATTTCAGATTCTTAAACCTTGGGTCGAGTGCTATAGCTATCTTTAGAAATCTCACATTGATACCTTCTTTGTCTTTTGTCAAATCTGCAGAGAAAATGTTCTTAAAATGAACAATATGTGCTGGGTCATCATTGGAGACTACTATAACATAAAATACATGGCAGAATGCGGGTAAAATAGAGCAGGAGATGTACAATTCTCCCCCAAGGAGTTCAGTCACAAATTTAATTAACACATTTTTGTAATGAACGTCAGCAGCATGGAAATGAGTCCTCTGGAATGGTGGCCAAAGCATGAAGGGCCATACGAATGTTTAGCATACCTGGCACGTAAATACCTTGTAATGCCAGCTACAAAAGTGCCATGCAAATGCCTATTCTCACTTTCAGGTGACGTAAATAAGAAGCGGGCAGCATTATCTCCTGCAAATGTAAATAAACTTGTTTGTCTTAGCAATTGGCTGAACAAGAAGTAGGACTGAGTAGACTTGTTTCCAAAGTTTTACATTGTTTTGTTTCTGAGTGCAGTTATGTAACAACAACAAAAAATCTACATTTCTAAGTTGCACTTTCATCATAAAAAGATTGCACTGCAGTACTTGCATGAGGTGAACTGAAAAATACTATTTTTTTTTATCATTTTACAGTGGAAATATTTGTAATAAAAATAATATAAAGTAAGCACTGTACACTTTGTATTCTGTGTTGTAATTAAAATCAATGTATTTGAAAATGTAGAAAGACATCCAAAATATTTAATAAATTTCAATCGGTATTCTATTGTTTAACAGTGCAATTAAAACTGCAATTAAGCATGATTAATTTTAATTGAGATTAATTTTTGAGTTAATTGCATTAGTTAACTGTGATCAATCAACAGCCCTAATTAAAAACAACACTGCCCTTTTCTGCTTTGAAAAAAAAATGCCATAAACAGATTAATATCTAAACTAAATATAATGCTCTCAAAGTGCAAGTTATTAAGGGTCCAGTTCTGTGCCGTGGAATCTGCTGCTAATCAGAGGGATTTTTAAACTAATCCTGGATGGTATTGATGTTCCTAGTTAATTATGCAAAGGGCTAATCTCTCCCCACCCGCCATGGCTGTTCAAGTGATTAAAAGAAATCATGATAATCATCAGATATGAAAATGTGCAATTTTCAGGTGACTCAGGAGATAAAGAATTTACTTGCCATCCCAGAGGAAAAATTCTATCCACCAAAATTCGCTGTGCAGTTTCATTTGGATAAATTAAAGTATGTTTTAGTTTCCCTCCACTTCTTTCCTTTATATTGGCTGTCCTGCGCCACCCCAAAAGTAGTTGAATTTCAGTGGTGGGTGAAGTGACCCTATACCTACCATAAACCTGTGGCTTGCAAATTATTATAGTCCATGTACAAATTACTAATGTTCAGCAGAGATATGGTGGGTCACAGAGTGATAGCATCTGCTCATTTCCAGTTGCTTCCACAGGTGTCCAGGCACTTCTTTGAAAAGACAAGCCTGGATGCCTGTAAAAGCAACTGGAAATGAGGAGGAGAAGCCAGGCTAATTACCTTCACTAAGTGATTTTTTCTCTCTGTTCCTTTAGTAACAGAGAGAGTAGCCATACTTGGAGACCAGAGCCACCAGCAAGACCAGAGCTACCAAACACCGGCATGACTGCAACTGCCAGTTACTATGAGGAAATTCAAATAGGAGAGAAGTGTGAAGGGGAGCAGGAAAAGGAAGGACCTGGTTGGAGGAAAATATGTGCTAGGGAGTGTGGGAAAGGAACAGACAAGGTGGTAGGAGGAAATAAAATGAGGAGTGAGATGAGATGACTAATTTTTACCTAAAAGGCCAAAATGTTTTTCACTTTGAAAGTTAATGTTAGTTATTAATATTACTTTTTGATATAAGTAATTGCTGTAGTTGACATAAATATGTTGTATGACTAGAATATTGGGAAGGGATCTGATCCATAAAATCATCTCTCTACTAAGATATGATCCATACTATGAAAATGAAGTTTGAGAGTCCCTTGCTGAAAACACTTTCCTTCTTTCAGGTTGATGGACACTATAAAAATTGAAGGCACTGCTGTTCATAAAGAATTACAGGTAGACACCGGTATTTTCAAAGTGTGGGGAAATGGGTGCTCGCGTCTGTTAGCGGACACTAACGCCCTCTTTTAGAAAATATTTTAACATCTCAAACTATCACACACAAACTTTTGAAAATTCTGGTGATAGTCTCCACTTCCTCCCACCCATCTTCAGTGCCTAATGATACTTATACTTGAAAAGCCTCAGTCCTGCAATGTGTACTGAGTAGATGGTTGCACCCATGCACTGCATGTTTCTTATGCATCAGTGGGAAAATAGCCTATTCATTCCATAAAAACTTGCCCTGATATTGCAAACAAAGTGTGTGTGCAATTGCAACATAACTACAGCCAGGAACACACAACTTTGTTTGAAACTTAATTGGGATAATTGGTGTTTTTATAGCACTTTTTCTTCCAGTGATTCCAAAATATTCAAATAACTTGAAAGTGATGTATAAACTTTGGGCTCAGTTCTATAGATTACTTCCATGAATAAATACTACTCAATATGGGTAAGGGATGAAGAATCACTTCACCCTATACTGAAGTACTGTACTGCAGCCATCTCTGGCATCGAACAGGGCAGAAAGAACTTCCTTCAGAAAGTGAAAGAGGAAGCAATATTCACTTGAAACTGAATGGTGGATTTTTAGGGACTGTTGAAGATTAGCATTTCTAGGTTACTTGTTTGGAGTGAGAGCAGGTCTCTCCCTTACCTCTTCATCCTATATCGGGGTCGGCAATCTTTCAGAAGTGGTGTGCCGAGTCTTCATTTATTCACTCTAAGGTTTCACGTGCCAGTAATACATTTTAACGTTTTTAAAAGGTCTCTTTCTATAATAAATAACTAAACTATTGTATGTAAAGTAAATAAGGTTTTAAAAATGTTTAAGAAGCTTCATTGAAAATTACATTAAAATGCAGAGCCCCCCGGACCGGTGGCCAGGACCCAGGCAGCGTGAGTGCCACTGAAAATCAGCTCGCGTGCCATAGGTTGCCTACCCCGTCCTATATCATTCTCCAGGCAGCCACAACCCTGTGGTCTAGTTCTGAGGCCTGGGATAAAGCCCTCCAGCTGTGCCTTTTAGTAAGTCCGCCCCCTTTTAGTGATATAACACAGTCCAAACAAAAGGAAAATCCTTCCCTCACCCCATTCCTTGTGCAAGAGAGAGGGAAGCAGTCTCTCAGGCCTCACAAACAGTCTCAGTTCCCACTACTCAGTGCAAGTAAAGGTCAGGCTTAATCAAGGGAGAATTTCAACAGAGAAAACCAGCTCAGCCCATCATCTTCCTCTGAGGGCTCAAACAAGTCATAGGTCAGTTAGTGCCACAGGACCCCAGTCTGGGAGCTCTGGGTCCTGGCTCTGCTTGATTTTGAGTGTCACCCCTACTGCACTGAGATCTTCCCTTTTAAAAGCCCATCTCCAAGCCTGACAAACCCCATGGGTCCAGTGGTTTACCGCTGATTGTGACCACAGTTCTTTAATCCTTGCCTGGCTTGGTGTTGGGGGAGGAGGGCGGGGGGGGGGGGAAGGTGTCATTTGTCCCACCACAGCGAAGTAGAATGTTATAAATAGTAATTTAGCTAGGATAGTAGGGTTAACACATTCTTTAGAGAAGTGCCATAGTATCCTTAGTGACCACGTGTGCACTTAATATCTTTGTTTTACATCTCATTCAAAGGTCGGGTTCTTTCAGTTCCTGTTTGAATACAGTTGCTAACACAGTACACAGATGCACTCTGATATCTTTTTATAAACTGTTATTCTCTAATAAATTTTATTCACCAAGTGACTGACCACTGAGTTCCTGTTTAAACTGAGTCTGATGAAATGCCTGCACACATAGTTGCTGCACTAGAGGGAGTAGGAACCTCGTTTCTGCCATGGACAGCTTTGTCTCACTTAGGCTTGGATAGTAGGAATGATGCATTGAGGCCATCAGATTGATAACTCTGGTTACTAAATATAGAATATTAAATACATCATTACAGAACAATTCTGGAGCTCAGTGAGAGAACAAGGCTCTTCTAGAGATTAAAACCTTTCAGCTTCAAACAGCTTGATATCCATGTCAAAAATAATTCTTTTGGTAAGGAATCACCAACCCAGGCACTTTCTGCAATTGCTCCATCCTGAAACTGGGAATCCCTCACCCCAGGCGCTGTCTGTATTTACTCTTTCCTATGGTAGAGACTCCCCTATCCCATTATATTCTTGACTAACTACAGCTGAGGGAAATTATTCCCATCTCAGGCACTCTCTGACTTTACTACTTCTTACAACAGACAATCCCCAAGTCCAGGCACTTGTAACAAGTCCCTGTACTGCAGAAGATACAGAACTACTAGACTGAAAGTATGTGGGGCTTGTTCTATCTGTAAACCTGGAGAGCTGCAGTTAGAACTTTACCTTTTAGCGCCAAAAACACAGGCCTCTATCACACCAGCTAAAGGAGGTCTTCCTTAGCTGAAAGTTGTTATAGTGTCCCATACACAAAAAATAACCATATAGTTCTCCTAGTGATGATCCCTATTATATTCCATTGAGAGTGCCATGAATCTGGAGTTGGAGATTTTGAAATTAGTAGTGTCCATTGGTCCATGCACACGCCCTTGCTCTGCCTCATGATTTCGTCTGAGGCAGTAAAGGGCGGGGCGGACCAACTGCGCTCTCAGTATCTTCTCACCATCTCATGGTCTGAGTCAGAGCCTCTTCTGTTCTCTCATCTCTTGAGGCACTTTTCTACAAACAGAAAGTCAGTTTTATTCCTGTATATAGTTAATATTATTATTGTTGTCATAATTTTAGTAGTAGTAGTTTTTAGGATTTAAAGGACTTTGTGACACCATTTTTCCAGTTGCTTTCCCCCCCCCCCCAACTCACACGTTGGTACAGGATTGTGCTGAAGACACCAGGGTTCAAGATCTGTGCCTCCTGCCCTCATTCATTCTCGATCAGCAATGAGCACCAGCACTGCCTTTACTGCTTGAGGGAAGCCTACTTTGCATCTAGCTGCAGTATCTGCCTCTCCTTCCCAAGCCATACCTGGGAAGGCCGAGCTGTCCTCCTCAAGAAAAATTTCATGGAGGTCACCATGAGGCTGCAGTTGGATCCAGGCCGGAGAACACTTGGGCCCTTAATAATGTCCCTTTGAAAAACTGCCAACTCTCCTCAGTTATTTTTCCCCTCAGTCTTGATTCCCATGGGATCTTACCTATCAGCTCTCTGAGCTTACCAAAATCCGCCTTCCTGAAATTAATTGTCTCTATTTTGCTGTACTCCCTTCTACCCTTCTTTAGAAGTGTGAACTCTGTGATTTCATGATCACTTTCACCCAAGCTGCCTTCCACTTTCAAATTCTCAATGAGTTCCTCCCTGTTTGTTAAAACCAAATCTAGACCAGCTTCCCCCCAGCTGCTTTTTCAACCTTCTGAAATAAAAAGTTGTCTGCAATGCAATTCACACAACTTTTTAAAATGCCAATAAAATTAAATTAGTTTTACCATTTTATGCCACCTGCTCCCTTACCTCAACATAGGGGGCATATTGAAGACAGGGAGAGAACCAGCCAGGAGTGGGACTAAAGTACATAGCACCCTTTCCACTCCTCAGTTGCTGTCATGATATCTGGGAGAACCTACTACTCAGTCCACACTAGTGACTGCCTGTGTCCATAGCCAGGCTTGTGCCAAAACCCCTGTTGTTCATGCTTAAAACCTTTGAAGCACATGTCTCCAGGCAAGTAGAAATGAGAAAGCTAGCACACCTGTGGGTAAGTACACACCTTAGGTGTGGCACATCCCCAGACCTGTGCTAATTTTCAGAGTGAATGGCGGTTGGGGTGCATACCAGGCCTTGAGTTTTATTAGTCCTCCATTCCCATTCCCACAATGCATTGAACTCTTTTCTTCCTGACTCTTACACATTTTAGGTCTTTTTCCCACTGTGTATTCAATAGTAGCGAAATGCACTGACTGATCACAGCAGAACAGCTTTCTGCTGCACTCCTTACAAGTGAAAATGGATCCAGCTCCAAGAGCAGCCGTTTCGCTTGGGTGCTGATCAGCGTGTGGGTGAAGTACACCATCCTCCATGATTTTGGCAGGAGCAGCAGGATCATTCACCTATACTGGGAAATTTCATGGAGGCTGGAGCAGGTGGGCATTCAGTGGACTCTATCTCAGCGCTGGGAACTCATGAAGCACTCAAGGTTCCTGTATGGGAAGGCCAGAGATGCCAACAGGCAGTCTGGGAGGGCTCATTGTACGTGCCCCTTCTACAAGGGGCTTGACCAGGTGCTCTTGAGGTCCCCGAGCCCCTCCTCAGTGCTGCCACCCTCATTGTCTGACAGGACATTTTTGAAGGTCAGGGCAAGGAGGTAGCAGGGATAGTGGAGGACACCCCAGAAGAACTGGAGGACAAGGAGCATTGATTCTGCATCTTTATGCAGAAGAGCAGCTTGAAGAAGCCCCTGACAACAAATCTGAGGAGGACTCTAAGCCGTGGCAGGAACCAGAACCCCAGGCTGGTATGTTACAATGGCTCCTCAGCTATATCCCCTCTTGAGATGGTACAGTACTAATTTCCTGATTTTAAAGATCAAGGGCATTTGATCTTAAAGTGCACTTACTTTTCTTCCCTGGATAATATGCTAGGCATTGCTTTGTATCATGCCCCATTCCCTTACCAAACTCCTCCAACTTTCCCTTCCTAACTGCCTAATTTCTCCATCTACTTGAACCTTCAGTGAAGGCGCTCAAATTATGCCTTTGCATGTTTTCACAGGCCCTCACTGAAGAAAATGAGTTCTTGCACATACTCTTCATTGCTGCAAGTTCTGCATAAATCTGGGGACACACATACACACACACACACCACTTAACTCCAAACAGAAAAACTATGACCACTTTATTCACCTTTTTATTAAAGCTGCTACAAAATACATTCCTCATGACTATCACAAGGTCTATACTCCTTGCTGGCAGCCAGAAACACTATTCAAAAATTATAAGAGCAGTGATCCAAATACAGCAAAAGCACTAATAGTCACTGAACTCTGCCCAACTGAAGAGATGGAATGAAACAGTGGAAGTGACTTCACTCATTCCAGTTACAAAGCAGGGCACTCTTCTGTAAGCTTGAAGCCACTGACTCAATAAGACACTGTCAACTGAAAGTGACGGCCAGTGCTGTCACCTCACACCTTCTCTGTAATTCAAAGACCAAAACTGACAAGCTGATGATTAGACAGAAGGTTCAGAAAGAGCTCTTGTTTTAAACATCTAGCAAAGCCCAGACACTTTACCTCTAACATCTCCATATACTATAGAAGAAATAAACAAAGCCCTTGTCGCCCCTAAAAATGGAAAAGCTGCTGGCAAGAACAGCATTTATCCTAAATTCCTTAAGCATTTGGGGTCAAAGGGATGAACATGGTAGGCAGACTTATTCACTACTGTATGTTTGATGGGAAAGATCCCAAAAAAAGGTATGAGTAATAGTTATTACCTTCCTTAAACATGGGAAACCACCAATTGATGTTGCCAGCTATCGCTCAAAATCACTCCTCCCTACATCTCATAAATTAACAGAGAGGGTATTACTGGCCCATCTCATCCCTATCTTTGAGGCCATCTTCCCATAGGAACAGGCTGGTTTCAGACCAGACCAAAGTTGCTGTGGCCAGGTTCTTGCTACTATTAGTTACATCAAGGCTGCTTCCAGGGAAACCAAAAAACCAGAACAGCACCTATGATAATAATTGATAAGTAATAATTTGTCAATAATCAATAACTACTAATAACCAATAATTAGATAAGCATTTGGATTGTGATTATATGTTTACTGGGAGGGGTTCTCTCAAGTCTGGATTACTTTAATAATAACAAACTTTGGATAAGTCAACTCCACTAGATTTATTGATCAACTGTTAGAAAAGACCACACATACACTGTGAGGGCACACCCTCACTCAAGTAGCGAGGAGGCTAACAAGCTCTTGTGGGCTCCGCCAGCACTAATCAGACTTATAAGGCTTGCTTTGCCTGGAGGGAGGAGGCTTTAAAAGGGAAAGTGTGCCACAGGACAGGGCAGTGACTAGGGGAAAAACTACTCTGCCTCAGAGACTGCTGGCTATGGAGAAAGATCAGCAAAGAGGAAGGCAGTCATAGACCCAGCTGCTCCTGAGACTGCATGGACCAGATATAAAGTGGGGGTTACCAAAAGGAGGGGCTGGAGGCAGACCGTAACCCTGAAAAAGGACAGTAGAACCTGCAGATAAGCCAAACCCCAAAGAGGTGACCAAAAGTCTGCCTAAAAGACTAAACACCTTTGTCTAAAAGTCTGCCTAAAAGGGTACATCTTCACTTATCGGAGGGTCCGGCAGCAGGCAATCGATGTTCTGGGATCGATCCCGGAAGTGCTCGCCGTCGACGCCGGTACTCCAGCTCGGTGAGAGGAGTACGCGGCATCGACGGGGGAGCCTCCCTGCCACATCTGGACCCGCGGTAAGTTCGGATTAAGGTACTTCGAATTCAGCTACGTTATTAACGTAGCTGAATTTGCGTACCTTAGTCCGAAGTGGGGGCTTAGTGAAGACCAGGCCAAAGATTAAACATCTTTTTCTTTTACTTTGATTCTCTTCTGGGCGGGGTGGGGAGAACCTTTTTTTGTTTGTTTGTTTTGTTTGGATAATGTCTTGTGCCCAAACAGAGGAAGGACTCTGTAAGTAGCCCAAATTGCAGTCACATACACAGAGAGGAATATAATTACCAATAGCAGCAGAAAATTTACTCTGTAGTTCACTGACAGTCTGCATTCATCCTACAGATGATTTTACTTCCTCAACATTTTTAATGGTTTGAGACTTCAGGGATATACAGTATTCCGCACCTGGATGACTGGCTCCTGGTAGGCCAGTCCTGATATAACCAAGAGGTTATATCAACAACAAAGTTATGCCAGCTTGGCATAAACGAAGACAAATCCTTTTTGTCATACACAAAGACAATACATTTTATAAGAGCATGGCTGGACGCAACCTCTACAACAACTATTCTCCCTGCAGACAGATTTTATGCGATAAGCAACCTGATCTCCTGCATCACCTGAAAACCTCAAACTGTGGTGCATCATGCCTCTTCCTGTTAGGCCACATGGCCGCATGCACCTACATGACATCTTTTGCCAGACTCCACTTGTGACTCACCCTACTGACCCAGCAGGGATCGCATTGACTCCAAAGTCACCATTCCCAACAGAGTTCTCACTTCCCTTGCTTGGTGGTCCAAGCTGAACAAAGTCCTGGTGGAGATTCCCTTCAGCCCTCTCATGCTGATAGCCACCATCTTAATGGATGCCTCCCTTTCAGGATGGGGTGCTCACTTGGATTGCCACACTGCTCAGGGTACCTCCATCCCACGAGAGTCCAGACTACATGTAAACTTAGGGGAGCTAAGAACGGTCCAACCTGCCATGCAAGGCCTTCCTTCCCATCATATATTCACTACATGTATAAATAATGTCAGACAGTATCACTACAGTGGTCTATAGAAACAAACAGAGAGGAGCAAGATCTTGTCCCTTCTGCCTAAAAGCAATCAGACCATCATACAGGCTGCATATCTCCCAGGTGTGCAGAACTCTCTGGCAGACAGAGTAAGCAGAAACTTCTCTGCAGACCACGAATGGGAGATCCACTACACAGTCCTAACCGCCATATTTGCACGATGGGGAATTTCGCCGTGGGATTTTTGCATCCCAGACAAACAGGAAGCTTCCCATTTATTGCTCCAGGGGAACCATAGGCCAAGACTCTCAGGGAGATAATCTCCTGGACAGACAACCTTAGATACACCTTTCCTCCCATCTCTTTACTACCACAAGTTATACAGAAGATCTGGTGTGACAAAGCCACTGTCATCCTCCTACCACCCTACTGGCCCAGACAAGTCTGGTTCATAGAACTCCTAACGATGTCCATGCCTCTCCCCCATCAAGATCCACACATTTCAGGATCTCCAAATTCAGGATGGGGGCGGGGAAGTCAAGCACCCCAACCCAAGCTTACTCCAGTTCCCCGTTTGGTGTTTGGATGGGTGTTGAACTTGGATTGCTCATGCTCCACCCTATTCAGGAAGTACTGACCCAAAGCAGGAAGGATTCTATTAGACTCTACTTAGCTAAATGGTGGCACTTTTGGACCTGGGCACATCGCCGCCCCAGCATGCCCTTGATACTGTGGGCATTCCAGTTATCCTAGACTATCTTCTCCTCTTAAAGACCTCAGGTTTAGCTCTCAGTTCACTGCAATTACACCTACCTCCCCACAGTGGAAAGACGTTCTATCATCACACACCTGACCACAGTTCAGTTTATGAAGGACTTGATCAGAACCTCCCCAACTTGATGGGTGTAAGGTAACATATTAGGAGATTGTCTTGCTCAGCTTCCAGATCTGAGACCCATCTTACAACAATTCCAAACATGGAACAGATTGGAGGAATCAGCAGTACCATCCGATTTCTAGCAGTACTCCACAAATAATCCCTATGAAGTAGTGTTTGGGCATGCTTAGAAATAAAAAGGGCCCTGTTAGGTATCTGGCCAAATATTAGTAGTGCAAAGTTAAAAAGCGAATAGGTCCATTGTCCTTGCATTAGTGCCCCTGATGTTGCAAATGCTCCATTATGAGAAACTTGGGGAAAGAATCTCATAGCTAAAGCATTAACCAAGTTCTATGGGCCAGGATGGAGAACTTCATGCTGCAGAATTCTGTGCCCTGTTGCAAGTGAACAAAACATGGATGATCCCAAACCACCTAATGGTCAGAGGGACTAGTTGAACAGTTTACTAGAACACTCTTAGATAGTCTATCTAATTTTGTGAGGTCTGATCAAGAAGACTGGAACTAGCCTTGACCTTTTGTCAAGCTGGCGTACCAAAGCAGTGTGCAAGCTGCTTTGGGGTTTATACTTTTCCATATTGTTTTATATTTATTATTTGTATCATCATACTGCCTAGGAGCCCCAGTCGTGAACACATTGTACTAGGCATCATACAAACATTTTTGGTAGTGAAGTAAATTTACTAGACTATATAGTTCTCCTTGCCAGGGCTGGCTCCAGGCACCAGCCAAGCAAGCTCGTGCTTGGAGCGGCAGATTCTACGAGGTGGCATTCCGCCCAATCCTAGGGTGGCACGGTTGCTTTTTTTTTTTGGTTCACCGATCTGGCCGCCCTGTAAGGGGCGGCGGCGCGGAGGAGGGGAGCACCCTGCTGGGAGCGGGCTGCACACTCCGTCTGCACCAGCCGGTGCCAGGTCTGTAGCAAGCCCGGCAGGGCAACCTGCGACCTTCCCTCCCCACCAACTGGAGCGGCGCGGAGCCCTCCCAGCAGGCAGTGTGGCAGTCGGGGCCGCAGGCCAAGCGCCCCGCTGAAGCCCCGGCCGCCCCCTTCTCTCTCTCCCCCCGCTGCCTCCCCCTACCCCCCGCTAGCCGGGGCACGTCTGCAGCACAGGGAGTCCCCCTGGCTCTGGCTGCCCCACAGTTTTTTGTTTTTTTTTCCTGCTTTGCTGCTCTGGCCACACCGCAGGTTGTTTTTTTTTTGCTTTGCCGTTCTGGCCGCCCCCATTTTTTGTTTGTTTGTTTTTTGCTTGGGGTGGCAAAAAAGCCAGAGCCGGCCCTGCTCCTTGCAATGTATAACCTATTATCAGTGTATATCAAGTGTTGGGATATGTCAGATCTGAGGCTGTAAAGACTCATTTAGAGTGAGCTGGGGAGAGACACAGAAAGCTCACTGTGATTTAAAGGTAACTCCTCACACTTATAAAGAAGGCAAGAGAGTCCCAATGCAGAATAGGACAATCTGCCAATTTACAGAAACAGTTTCAAAAGTGTACAACTGTCAGAAATACTGTATGAGGTGGATAGAGCCAGATCCTGTACAGACTGGTGACAGCTCCGCCAAGTTCCATTCTGGAAGTGTTACAAATTCTCTTTCATTTTCTAAATCAGTACCTATGTGTGTGCTATTAACTCTGCTGATGGTGAGTTGAGATGCAGGCAAAATGCCTAAAAATACAGAACAAATAAAGAAAACAGACTTTTCTTCAGCCATGTGGGAACATGGGTCTTCCAGCATCACTCGAAGAAAGAAAATTTGGAGACACCCCAATAATACCAGTGATGTTTGAAGTCTTAATAGAGAAAAGTGACATTGTGAGTAATACCTTATAAAAGAAAATCAAATGCATGACAGATAAGCTGACAAATATATAGAAAATCGACTGCTAATATTAGAAGCTAATGCTGAAAACCAGCACTTGAGAGTTTAAAATGGTGACTCAAATAACCTTGTTCATAATAAAACTGAAAAGGAATGTGGCTGCAGAAGAAAGACTACAATATCTGGAAAATCAAATCACCCAAGTGTAGAAGCTCTTGGAGATAGTTTTGGTACTCTATGCAGTACTATACTATGCTTAAATTGATCTGGAAAACAAGTGGTTATGACATACCACCATTTTTCACTGTTACTGATTGGGGAAAATAGGTAAAAATTGTATTTAGAAATAGCTGGAATATGTTGTAACTTTTTTTTTCTTGTTTATGGCGGGGTAGGAGGAAGGATGGGCATACTATGGCTTTGTGGGGCTCATCATCACATTTTTTCCCCAGTTCAAGCTCTAATCCTACAGACCTTTCTTGCTCCTTATAACAGTGTATGGTGAGAACAGGGCTTTAACAATCAAGATTTTGATGGTGTATACCCAGTTCTGACATACCCTCATTCTATGACCTTGCACAGTCAGTTGATATCTCCGTGCCTCAGTTTCTTCATCTGTAAAATGGGAGTAATAATGCTTACCTTACACTAGAGTTGGTTGGTGAATCTGAACATTTCAAAAATTCAATAAAAAATAAGGAAAAATATGCATAATTTCCTCCATTTTTCACTAGGTATGCATACCACACAGCATTGTGTGAGGATTAATTAATTAATGTTTGTATAACTCTTTGAGATCTTTCATAAATGAGGAAAATAACCAGCCAGATGCTATGGAATTTCTTTTTACAATCTTGCAAGGTATGTCTACACTGCAATGTAAGCCCAGGTCTAGGAGAACTTGAGTTAGCAGACTATGGGTTTGGTAACCTACGGCTTGAGTGTCTACAGTCATTTGTAACACCAGGTTAGGAATTGTTGGACCCTGGTTCCAAATGTGGGGCTCCATTGTCTAAATCGCATTATACAGGACTGAGTCCAAACACCTAGACTAGTCCTAGACTTCCTAGCGCCCTCCTTAAATGTGGCTGCTCTAGCCTTTGTTTATGGTGCAGTATGGAAAAACTTGCCTGTGCACCAAATTTACTCCTGGGGGAATTCTGCACTACTGGGTGTGTGCATAATTAATGAGCCCCGCATATATTTTTTTTTTGGGGTAGAAAAAAACTTCTGCCAAAATGTTGCTGCAGTTCTGCTTTTGCCCACCAGAGGGTGTTGTGGTGCAAGAACAGCAGCAGCTCCCCACAAGTGAGGGAAGAGGAGATCAGGAGACAGGGGCTATTGGGAGACAGACAGCGTGGGATGCTGGGGGGGAGGGATGTTTGTCAGACAGGGGCTCATAAGGACTAGTGGGGGAGGACAGACTGGGGCAGGGGCTGAATGGGAGAGAAGGCACAGGACCACAGGGTGGAGGGAGGTGCAGGGCCACAAGGGGACAGGGGGAGCGGGGACAGGGACACAGGGACAGGGGAGTGGCTGGGTGGGGGCATAGAAACACATGGGAGTGGGGGAGGCGGTACAGAGACACAGACGGACAGAGGGAGGGGTGCAGGGACATATGTGCTTGACTGAATGGGAGAGGTGAGGGGTCAGCCAGGGTCTGCATGGGGGAAGCTCCCTAACAATCCCGCCCTGCCCCCCGCCCCCAAAAAACTGTTCCATATTTTTCCCACCCATACCCAACACCCCTCCAAGTTCACACCCAGGCTCCTTCCCAGCAATTTACTTCCCTCTCCTCAGCTCCTCTGTTATCCCTGACTCCCCCAAGCCTTTGCACTGCATCTGAGGGGTGTGGGAAATATGGTTCTGTATTGTAGTTTAAATGAATTATTACTCAGAGTTCTGTATTAATATGCCTAGTAAGGAATCTATTTGTCAAAAAAACATTTCCTGAATCTTTTTTGTTGTCTGTTTTGTTACAGAAGAGACTTGCTGACAGGTATTTTAAAATAAATGATCAAAAATAATTGAAACTGGTGTGATTATATTGTGTTATTTTGACAAATAAAATATGCAGAATTTTAAAATATTGTGCACAGAATTTTTAATTTTTTGTTGCAGAACTTTAAATTTTTTTGGCACAGAATTCCCCTTGGAGTAACCAAGCTTGACTGTCCAGAGGACAAAGAAAGTCAGGCCATGGGATTGTGGGATACTTCTGGTGGACTTCTAAAGGATGAGTTCAGTGGGGCTGTGCCATACTGCAAAAGAATAGGACTTGAAACCTGGATCCTGGCTTGATTCAGGCTTAGACCCTCCACCCGCAGGGGTATACTGATACCCTGAGTAAGCACAGAGTTAGGCTTGAATCTGAGTTTGAACCCTAGGCTTACATTGCAATGTAGACATACCCATAGAGATCAGATGTGGAGCACACTGGGTTCTTTGTTCCAGTTCTGTCTGAACTGTGACTCAGGTGAGTTTTATGATGCAATCAGATGGATCATGCATTATTATAAGCTGACATGTTATATAGATCAAGAAAGAAAGAAGTGCCTCCGTTATTGACAAAAAAGTACTTGAGGAATTGCTAAATGTGGTTATTATCAGGTTAAAAACCAGAGGCTTCCTTTTGCTTTCAAGCTTCTTTAAAATTTCTTTTTTTCTCTTTAAATTACAGGCAAAAACTCAGAAGTATCCCTTATGTTTCTTCACTGATCTATATATATGATGATATGGTTGTGCATTGGTGTAGTAATGAAACTGGCACCAAATAAAAAGAAGCACCATGACATGCTGTCTTAGATAAAGAATAATAATAAAAAATTCACTTCCTGAAGAAGCTGTTACATTGTACACTATTTCTATCTACAAAAAAGTATATTCCTGTCATTCTTGTTCTCAGAAGGTGTACAATTATGGCATTGGGTCTCTGTTTCACTAGCATGCCTTATGCAGGACTAGCATTTCCCTTAGTAATTAAGTATTTGCATCAAGGAGGAAGGCATTGCATGCCTATATTTGCCTAGAATGCTGACAATCCCTACTCCAGTGATAGGACGATCATGGATATAAGATCTAGTAGAAGTGGGTGATATAACACTAAACTTGCTTTGCTCTGTCTTCTTTGGCAGATCCTTGAAAATTATGATGGACAACAGTGCTCCTTCCTTGAAAACCTTCCTATAGGAAATCCTTCAAAATTTCATCCTATCCCCTCTCCATGCAAAAACTATGAAGTTAATGAGCCACAATGGGTTTCTGTATCACCTGTATGTTTACACCCAGCTTTAATCTCAAAAGTGCAATCCATGCTATCGTTCAGATTTCTCAGTGCCTGCATGAAATCAGCTTAAGGATAAACAGTTGGCTAAAACTGAATCCAGGCAAAACTGGAAGTAATTTTGGTAGGAAGGGGAAAACACTGTAATGGAAATGGCCAAATTACTGACCCTCACACTCCACTGCAGCCAACTATACTACAGTCATTAAGGTAATGCATAGTTTTGGACTCATAGTCTTTAGAAACTCAAGGTTAAATTCTACCTCATTGAAATCAATGGGAATTTTGCTATTGACTTCAATGGAGCCAGGATTTCACCTTCAAATTGCTAAGCAGATGTTAAAGGCTTATGTTCAGAGGACTGCAGACATTCTTAAGCCCAAAGCAGTCTATGAATAGATACAAAGGGATCTCAAAAAACTGGGTGACTGGGCAACAAAGTGGCAGATGAAATTCCATGTTGATAAATGCAAAGCAATGCACATTGGAAAACATAATCCCAACTATGCATATAAAATGATAGGGTTTAAATTAGCCGTTACCTCAAGAAAAGAAAGAGATCTTGGAGTTATTGTGAATAGTTCTCTGAAAATATCTACTCAATGTGCAGCGACAGTCAAAAAAGCTAACAATCATTAAGAAAGGGATAGATAAGACAGAAAATATCATACTGCTTCTAAATCAAGCTGTGGGTATACCATAGATTTAATACTGCGTGCAGATCTGGTCACCCCATCTCAAAAAAGATATATTGGAATTGGAAAAGGTACAGAAAAGGACAACAAAAATTATTAGGGTTATGGAACAGCTTCCATATCGGGAAAGATTAAGAAGACTGAGACTTTTCAGCTTAGAAAAGAGACAACTAAGGCGGGAATATGATAGAGGTCTATAACATCATGACTGGTGTGGAGAAAGTAAATACGGAAGTGTTATTGACTCCTTCACATAACACAAGAACAAGGGGTCACCAAATGAAATTAATAGGCAGCAGGTTTAAAACAAACAAAAGGAAGTATGTTTTCACACAACGCACAGTTAACGTATGAAACTCATTGCCAGGGGATGTTGTGAAGGCCAAGACTATAACAGAGTTCAAAAAAGAACTAGATAAATTTATGGAGGATAGGCCCATCAATGGCTATTAGCCAGGATGGGAAGGGATGCAAAACCATGCTCTGAAGTGTCTCTAGCCTCTGTTGCCAGAAGTTGGGAATGGGTGATGGGATGGATCACTTGATGATTACCTGTTCCATTCATTCCCTCTGAAGCATATGGCATTGGCCACTGTTGAAAGAGAGGCTACAGAGCTAGATGGACCATAGGTCTGACCCAATATGGCCATTCTGAGGTTTTTCTCAGAGGAGCACCTAGACATGTTGATCTATACAGCTTCTCCTTCCGGAAAATTTATATAACACATTCCACCTAGGCATGAAAGTCCCAGATGCTACAACATGCAGCAGCCCCTCTATTAGTTAGTAAAAAAGACAGACCACAAACAGGGGAATGGTGTTAAATATGCCTGCCTGCAAATGAGTTATTGGAAAAACCAAGAGGGAAACTGAGACATGATGCTTGTACTGCCACACCTTACCATGAGATGGTATGCTCACTCTCTCTCTCTGGCCCAATGACTGTTCCACTTGAGTGAGAGAGAGAGAGAGAGAGAGAACAATTCTGTAGTCCAGTGGCTAGGGTACCCATATGGGAGGTGGAAGATCCTAGGTCCAGATCCCCTGTTATTGGAGCAGGTTCAACAGGAGAGGTTCACAGAATATCCCATAGTTCAATGGTTAGAAAATGCTCCTGAGATGCGGGAAGGCCCCTGTTTAAATCCTTTCTCCCCCTCCGCCAGAGAGTGGGGAATTGCACCTGGGTCTCCCACGTCCCAGGTGAGTACTCAAACCACTTGGCTAAAAGTTATAAGTTGGGCACCACCACTTCTCTGGCCAGAACGGGGCCCAATCCAGGAGGCACGCTCAGAGGCTGCCTACTGGATTGGGTCCTGCATTGACTTAGGAGTCCAAACATATTTCATCCTCTAGTTTGTGAATTGCTCTGGGGTTTAGGTGGTATATAGGTATCTAGACACCTAGAGGGATGCAGCAGTGTGAAAGTTAGCCTATCAGAAATGTCATGGATTGGAGTGGTACCAGACACAGGGACTGAGGTGCCTAACTTTGGAGAAAGACTGATGGATCAGGAGACCAACTTTACATCCAAGGTTATGCAGGAGCTATGCTCTCTACTGAAGATCAAGTCACTGAGGACCACCATCTATCATCCACAAATGGATGGATTAGTTAAGAGAGTCAACAAAATGCTGAAGGTGATACTAAGAAGATGGGGCCTCCGGTGCCAAGCATTGGGACTAGCTACTTCTTCCCATTTTGTTCACCATAAGGGAGTGTAGGGGGCCAGGGTGGCTGCCCTCCGAACCTGAGGGTAAAGGGCCTTTCCCTCAGCCTGAGTGGGCGGGGCCAGCCCAAGCTTGCTCCACCCCCCGGAAGGGGAGGGGTGGAACAGGAAGTATAAAGGGCGGGGCCCTTAGCTCAGTGAGGGCAGCACCAGGGAGGGAGGCAGACACAGACCGTGGGCTGCTCCCTTCAGAGCCTGCTGCCACACCAGGGGAGGCCCTGGACCTGTGGAAACTTCACCTGGAGGACGGACGGGGGCTGCCAGGACTGCCCGCTGCCGAGTACCCAGAGGAACTGGAGGAGTCGGAGGGGGAGCGGGAGCTGCCAGCAGCCGAGTACCCAGAGGAGCTGGAGGAGCCTGAGCCTGAGGGGGAGCCGGAGCTGCCAGCAGCGGACTACCCAGACGCACTCACGGGACCAGAGGGACTCGGGCGAGCAATCGGGTAGGAAGTAGCCCAGGGACAGAGCTGTACAGTGGTGAGTCTATGTAGCGGGACGAGCCCGCTGACCCAGTGGTGGGACCCTCGTTCTGCCACTGTCAGGGCCCTGGGCTGGAGCGCAGTGGTGTAGGGTGGGCCTGCGCTCCCCTACCCGGCAGAGCCACGCCGGGACCTTTGCCGGCGCTCCCCTGCCTGAGGGGCGCGCTACTGACCTTTGCCGGCGCTCCCCTGCCTGAGGGGCGCGCTACTGACCTTAGTCGGCGCTCCCCTGCCTGAGGGGCGCGCTACTGACCTTTGCCGGCGCTCCCCTGCCTGAGGGGCGCGCTACTGACCTTTGCCGGCGCTCCCCTGCCTGAGGGGCGCGCTACTGACCTTTGCCGGCGCTCCCCTGCCTGAGGGGTGCGCTACAGACTCTGGCTGGCGGCCGCCCCGCCGCTAATTCCCCGCTGACGGAGGCGTGACCCAGGCCGGCCAGTGACCTCATAGCTCCCCACCGCCCCCTAGCGGGTAGGTGGGCCAACGCCGATCACAGGGAGGTACCACAAGACTTCACTAGGGTCTCTCCTTTCCAACAGTTATATGGCACCAGTTTCAAGGAATATTAGACCTCCTGTGTGAGGATTGGGAAAGGTAAGACCTGAAGCCATCCAACACAGCTCTATATGGTCTCCAACTAAGGGAGCACCTGAAGAAGCTAGGGGATTTTGCTCATGAAAACTTGTTTAGGGTTCAGCAGACACGAGAACAAACATGCAGCCAAGGTGCACACCTACAGACCTTCCAACCCAGTGGTCAAATACTGTTTCTCTTCTCCAGTATGAAATCCAAATTGCTAGTCAGCGGACAAGGGCATTTTGAAGTGATTGCCAGGTTGGCCCAGTAGACTCTAAAGTCCACCTGCCCCACTCCACCCCTTCCCCCAATGCCCCACCCCTGCCGTGCATCTTCTCACCCCTGCTCTGCCCCCGCCTCTTCCCGCGCACATCCAGTTCTGCTCCCTCCCCTGTGCACGCTGCGCCCTTGCTCCTTCCACCACCCCCCAGCGCCTCCTGACACCGTGAAACAGCTGATCCACGGCAAGCAGTAGGCGCTGGGGGGGAGGGGGAGGCGCCAATAGGGGGGCTGTCAGTGGGTGCTCAGCACCTGCCATTTTTTCACTGTGGGTGATCCATCCCCTGAGCACCCACAGAGTTGGCGCCTATGCTGCTGAAGTCCCATAATTCTTGTCCAAAAGCCCAATAGTTAAATGCGCTTCTGTGAGATTGCATTAACTTTTTAGAAGTCTATGTATAATTCACACACCTCCTGGGTGTGGTGCTCTGTCCCATCTAGTGGCACCAAGACCACTTAGAGCAGGGGTTCTGAAACTGGAGGTCGGGACCCCTGAGGGGGTGGCGAGGTTATTACATGGGGGGTTGTGAGCTTTCAGCCTCCACCCCAACCCCGCTTCGCTTCCAGCATTTATAATGGTGTTAGATATATAAAACAGTGTTTTTAATTTATATGGGGGCGGGGTCGCACTCAGAGACTTGCTATATGAAAGGGGTCACTGGTACAAAAGTTTGAGAACCACTGACTTAGAGAGAGATTAATGAGTCTGCTGCAACCTTAGTTAACAGCCACATGGCTTTTAGCTCATGCAGTAGAGGCTCATGCATTTAGTTCTAGAGGATCCCAGGTTCGAACCTGCCTGCCAGAGACCAAGGTCTGTCAGTGTTACATATACAGCTTGACATGTACCTAGTTCCAGGGGATAAGATATTGGAACATTTAGGATCTTTCAGGTATATATCAGTACTTTAGATCTTACAAAAGGGTCTTGGCAGGTCCCCTTGTTGCCTGTGTCACAAGAAAAATCAGCCTTCTCAAGACCTTTTGGGTTCTTCCACTTCAAGAGAGTGCCTTCAGTTGACGTGGAGCAGATGTAGTGTTTCAAGATTAATGGATAGAATATTCATACAAAAGGGGGTAAGAAGAATTTCCCTAAGGAGGGGGCGGGCCTAGGTTACCTGCCAGGTAGCAGAGGTTAGTGGGATGCCACCTTATGAACTCATTGCATTCCGAGAGGCACATGCATGTATGGGGTTTCCCTTTTCCTTCCTTTTTAGTACCATGCATGTCCTGACTGAGCCACCATCTCTCCTTCTGGAGTGACATCGGAAGCAGAAGAGGTGGAGGAAGCAGCATGAGAAAATGGCAGCCCAGCATTCTGGGAAATGTTCACATAAAACTGGCTTACATATAGAAAAAGAATTAATTGGCAGTAACAAAACCGAAAGGCTTAATGTACACTCTGGATTCAGGTTTGTCAGGAAGGTAGGTAAAACATTTTATTAACTGCATGAGTACACAGCTCAGTCTGTGGGTGTCAAGCTTCTGGAAACCCTGGATAGATTCAGAGCTTTAATACAGGCATAAGGATAGTTATGACTATATTAATTTTAGATCATTATTAATTGACATGATTGTAGCTTGACCTTCTTAAGGCCATGGAACTGAAACTGGTGATCTCTCAGCATTCAGATTTAGATGAAGTATGAATCTGGAAAAAGTGTGCCACATTTCATCTGCATATGGATGTTAGTGTCTTTCCTTATGTAATTAGTCTGAATTTTATAAAAATAACAAAGTTTAGTTTTAGTTATAAAGTTAATTTTATGCTGATCTGTGTGTATGCTATGGGAAACAGTGAGACAATTTTGGCTGTGGATCATACATAGCTGTGTCTTATTTTTGTCAGCCCTGGATGGTGAGGTATTGCTTTCCAAGGCCTGGTCTACATTTAAAATGTAGATCAACCTAGCTACATTGCTCAGGGCTGTAAAAAATTTAAAGCCAAGTGCTGGAGTTAGTTTGATTTAGCCTTTGGTGTAGATGCAGCTAGGTCAAAGGAACTAAACTGACATGGGGGTCTGTCTTTTTTTACCGTTTGGAAAAACCAGTATCGGTTAGCATGCAAATAAAATCTCAGTGAATTAACCTAAACTGAAGTTGTATGGGTGCAATGCAGGGGAGGGCTGTACAGCTCGGTGCAGCTTGTGTGTGGCAGTGGAATGCTGGTGAGCGCGGTGCATTATGGTTAGCATTGCATGTGCAGCTGCAGAGCAGGTATATGTAGCGGAATGCCGGTGAGTACAATACAGGCGAGTGCTGTAAGTATATTATTTGCACAGGTCAGGCAATATACATTGATAATCTGCAAACATATAAACTGCGGTGCTTTCTGGCTGCCCTGAATGACTGGGCACACGCATGAAATCTGTCTCTGACTAGGCAGCGGGCAGCGCAGAGTCAAGCCAGCCCGCTGACAACACCTCACTGCAAATCTATGCCTCGGCGGTAGATTAATGCTGCTTGAGTCCGGCGCCGCAGGTTGGTTGTCTCGAGCTCATTCGCCCCCGATTACCCCGATCACCGCTTCTCGACTCACTCCCTTTGCCCCCTCCCGCGCTCACTCTTTACGCTGGCTCCGCCTCACGCTAGCTTCGCCCCTCCTCTTCACGCTGGCTCCCGCCTCCTCCCTCAGGCGAGCTCCGCCCCTCCCCCGCGCGGGCTCTGCCTCGCGCTCCTTCCCTTCCCCCCTCCTCCTCGCGCTCGCGCCGCTCTCGCGCTCCCTTTCCCCCCTCCCCCCTCCCTGTCAGTGCGGTGGCTGCGCTGGGAAACATGGCGTCGGAGGGAATGATTTTAACCAACCACGACCATCAAATCCGCGTCGGGGTCCTCACAGGTAACGGGCTGCAGACGGGCCCGGTGTGTGTGTGGGGGGAAGAGCCGGCAGAGGGTCGGTGCTCGCTGTTAGGCCGCCCCGCGGGGCGTCCCAACGGCTGTCGCCTCCCGTGACGGCGCCGCCGCGCGGGGCGCCACAGCCGCTCGCCAGTGTTTCTGGGCCCAGGCCTGGGCTTGGGGGCTCCGGCCAGAGGGGCGGCCCCGGCTCCCGCGGCCGTGCGCGTGAGACCAGGGGAATGGTTTGGGCGCCGCTGCCGCATGCGGGCGGGCTGCTCCGCGCTGCACTGGGAACTGGCCCGTAAATAACCTGAGCCGTGGGGTGGGGGAGGGGGGAAGAGCCGGAGATGGCCGGGCCCCGGGATTGCTGCAGGTGCAGTCGTGCCTGGGCTAAGTGTCTCTTCGGCCAAGCCGAGCTCAGGGGAGGCAGACCTGCAGTTCTCACCCGGGCGGGAGGCGAGCTCAGCTAAGCTTACGCCCCCGGGGAAATGCCTCTGAGCGTGGCACGCACGGCACAGGAGGCACCTTTGCAGTGACTCTCTCCCTTCCCTCCTGTGTCTTTTACATCCAGGAAAGGGGGAGCGCGCCTGTGTGTGGGCATGTATGGTGCCACTGCTCATAGCGCACGGATGATCCTTTAATAAAGTCATGGCACTTGACATGCTATTACTGTAAATAATGACTTCTAGATCCATAGTATGTGTTGCAGCTTCGGGGTTTATTCGGCTTTTGAGGTTGTATGGTTGTCCTGATGTAGTGTGGAGATTCAGGCTCCTGAGTGGGAGACGCACGCCTAAAGCCCATGGGGTATGCCTCTTTACGGAGAATAAATCTGGATTTGTGGGTGCAAAGATACTTGAGACATTTATTTCACGTCCAGTTCAGAAAGCTTTTAGCAGGAGTTCGAGAAGGGGTACATGTTAATGAAGAGCTGTTTTATGAGCACATTGACGAGTCCATAGGTGTTCAGGATGGAAAGGGATAAATTAGAAGGGGGAGCGAAGAGCTAATTAGAGTGTTATTTATTGAGCTTGATGATGATAAATAAGAACAACCCTATTTCTTCTCTTTTTAAAAATGGATTGTATTTGTCTGTGTTCTTGTCGGTCCCAGATATTGGATGAGCGTGTGTTCTGCCTATGAATGTCCTACTGGAAGCTCCCTTGGGTAGGGAAGCGAGTCTGAATGTGACATGTAGAGGGAAACCCCCGAGTCTGATGGTGCGCTGTTCTTTCCTCCTGGTGCTGAAATTGCCAGGCCACTGACTTTCACCAGCAGTACCCACCAATAGAATGAAAGGGTTAGAACAGGGACAGGAATTTCAAGCCTTACTGCAAGATTATTGTGGCAGAATATAAACGTCTAGAAAACTCCACTGTAATAGTAATAGAAAAGTAAATCTGTAGCGTTGGTTTCAAAATTTAACGATCAGATCATTCATAATGGCATAAGTGGTTTGACAAAGTGTGAAAGTCAAATTGCAGGAGTTTATACCTTTCTGTTTGTGTACCCTAGGACACAAACACAATTTAATTTTATAAAACTTAAAGTATGGGGGGAGGAGTATGGCAATTATAGAATATTAATTGCATGTTTTGTACATTTTTATGTAGCTTGGATTTTTCTCCATGTTGATTGGAGATTTCTGGTAGCTGGCATATTTCTTTTAGAAACTAAAAGTCTAAAAGTTTTTAGTTCTTGTACATTTTAAAGAAATGCAATATAAGCCATAAGTGATGCAATAATCTCTTAAACAATTGTTTCAGTGGCTTGAAATAACCATCTGATATCACTAAGATCTGTTCTCTGTTACATATCTGTGATTATAATTCCTGTCTGATTATTAAATTCTTATACTCGTTACCATAAATTTGTGGTTCCATTGAGAAGAGTACAAGGCCTGTCTTTAAAAAACAAACACACATATCCTTGTTCCTTAAATCCATGATTTTGAATTAAATTATTGAAGGTTGCACTAAAGTGTTCTTTCCAGTGATGAGAGATGGTTTATGTACTTAATAATTTTTAATAGCCCTTTGTAGTTTAGCCAGTGGACTTTTTACAGACTTCCAGTCAGAATTTATACAAATTTATTATTTGAAAATAATATCATTGGCTGAGCTTCATTCTCTTCTCTGTGGTGTTTCCTGTTTATCCATTGAAAGCTAATATTTGCACTATGAGGGTTTTTGTCCTCTGGATGTATTTGTTATCTTCTCTCCAGCTGTGAATTCAGCAAATATAGTATGTGGTCTATTGAAATTTCTCATAAAAATGAACTAGTAATTGTATGTTGGCTAATTTCTGAAAGAATAAGAGTAGGAAGAGAAACGTTAAACAAGCACTATTTTTCTAGCTTAGTCTTTCAGATTCATTCAGGAATTAGAAATCAGATAATTAATTTAGCATGGGCTTTTTAGCTTTCTAATTAAGATTATATCTATATATTTGTTTCATTATCACTGAAGTAGTAAAAGTACATATGTGTATGTTTTATCAGTACAGGCATATAGACTTATATTCCTGTCACACTTTGAACTGTACATTCAGAAATGCTATATTGCATAAAGAATAAATGATTATTGTTCCTTTAAAATGGTAATCAAATAGAATTTAAATGTATGGTAAAAAGTAACTGCTGTATATTGATTTGTCAGGAAAAAAGGTTACATCTAGTTCAGTGATTGATTTTTATGTAGTAGTTACTAATAGATGTATTTTACGTGTCCTACCTGTTTTGCTTATTGTAGATATTGATGGTTGTTCAATAATAAATTAATTAATGTCAAGTGAATATTTTCTGCCTTGTAACGTGAATCAGTTATGTTCAAATAGGCTTTTAGAATAACTTCTGAAAGTGATCATGGTTTGTATATCTTCAAGTGTGTGTATTGCTACTTTTAACAGTTTGCTATTTAAAAGTAAATGTTATTTTTAACCTCTCTGTTCTTAGTTTGAGTACTGCAACAATTTATTACAATAGAAATTTAGAATGTAAAAAGATTCTGCTGTCTGTACATGTGAAAGCATATTTCACGTTGAAATTCAAAAATATACAGAAAATGATGTCTTGATATCTTAGTTTTATTTATTGCAGTTAATGCAGCATATACCAGAGTTGTCAAACTTTTTGTTAGCTGGAGTCACTAAGAAGTGGGTATATACAGAAGCCACCGTCTCAAAATCCAGGAAGAGTGTCTTTGAAATGTAGACGTGTATTGTGCATTGTACAATACTCAAAAGCTGACTTTCATATTTTCATTCACATTTATTGCTATGTTTTTATTCAAAAAGCTACAGCCTTGACCCTACTCACAGAAATATGAACAAGTCTAAACACTATTGATAAAATACTGCCCTAGTTTATTAGTTCTGTATTTCCTATATGGATAGGAAACCTCATTAGCTAATGGATAGATAATTGCTTTCTAGTTTTTGTACAGTGTGCATTCCAAGATGTTTCTCAGTGTAAAATTATGCAACTTTGAAAATATCAAATAGTGTGCCACTGTTAATGCTGTGTTGAAGTTAAAGAAAGTGATCACACAGATTAATTTCAAAATTTCAGTTTCCTACTTCATCTGTGTATTTATGGTACACATTGAACAATAAGTCTTTATATTTGCTGTGTTCTTATGAGGATAATACAGCAATTAAAAGGTCCTCATAGAAACATAGCACTGGAAGGACCTCGAGAGGTCATCTAGTCCAGTCCCCTGTACTCAAGGCAGGACTAAGTATCGTCTAGACCATCCCTGACAGGTGTTTGTCCAACCTGCTCTTAAAAATCCCCGATGATGGAGATTTCACAACCTCCCTAGGCAATTTATTCCAGTGCTTAACCACTCTGACAGGAAGTTTTTCCTAATGTCCAACCTAAGCCGCCCTTGCTGCAATTTAAACCTATTTTCTTGTCCTATCTTCAGAGGTTAAGAACAATAATTTTTCTCCATCCTGCTTGTAACAACCTTTTATGTACTTCAAAACTGTTATCATGTCCCCTCTCAGTCTTCTCTTCTCCAGACTAAGCAAACCCAATTTTTTCAATCTTCCCTCAT
Organism: Trachemys scripta elegans; assembly: GCF_013100865.1. Lineage (NCBI taxonomy): Eukaryota > Metazoa > Chordata > Testudines > Emydidae > Trachemys > Trachemys scripta. The sequence goes on along the minus strand of NC_048301.1, from coordinate 69,840,285 downwards.
AGGTCATGTTTTCTAGACCTTTAATCATTTTTGTCGCTCTTCTCTGGACTTGCTCCAATATGTCCACATCTTTCCTGAAATGTGGGGCCCAGAACAGAACACAATACTTCAGAGGCCTAATCAGTGTGGAGTAGAGCGGAAGAATTACTTCTTGTGTCCGCTTACAATACTCCTGCTAATACATCCCAGAATGATGTTTGCTTTTTTTGCAACAGTGTTACACTGTTGACTCATATTTAGCTTGAGATCCACTATGACCCCCAGATCCCTTTCTGCAATACTCCTTCCTAGGCAGTCATTTCCCATTTTGTATGTGTACAACTGATTGTTTCTTCCTAAATGGAATACTTTGCATTTGTCCTTATTGAATTTCATCCTATTTACTTTAGACCATTTCTCCAGTTTGTCCAGATCATTTTGAATTTTAATCCTATCTTGCAAAGCGTCTGCAACCCCTCCCAGCTTGGTATCGTCCGCAAACTTTATAAGTGTACTCTCTATGCTATTATCTAAATCATTGAGGAAGATATTGAACAGAACCGGACCCAGAACTGATCCCTGCGGGACCCCACTCATTATGCCCTTCCAGCATGACTGTGAACCACTGATAACTACTCTCTGGGAATGATTTTCCAACCAGTTATGCACCCACCTTATAGTAACTCCATCTAGGTTGTATTTCCCTAGTTTGTTTATGAGAAGTCATGCGAGACAGTATCAAAAGCCTGACTAAAGTCAAGATATTCCACATTTAGTGCTTCTCCCCTATCCACAAGGCTTGTTACCCTGTCAAAGAAAGCTATCGGGTTGGTTTGACATGATTTGTTCTTAACAAATTTTCCATGCTGACTGTTATTTATCACCTTATTATCTTCTAGATGTTTGCAAATTGATTTCTTAATTATTTGCTCCATTATCTTTCTGGATACAGAAATTAAGCTGACTGGTCTGCAATTCCCCGGGTTGTCCTTATTTCCCTTTTTATAGATGGGCACTATATTTGCCCTTTCCAGTGTTCTGGAATGATTCTAACTTTGTCCAAGCAGGAGAATCCCTTTCAGGGAGAATGGGCTAGTATAGCTCTGTTGAGCATGAGCTTTGGCTTCACTAACATTCAGCGCACCCGGTGGCTTCCCTTGGAAAAATAAAAATAATATGTAGGAGAGATGGAGTGAAATTGATCAGTTTTAGACAAAGATTGCATTTATGTATTTTTAATAGAACTACTTATCTGAAACTGTGCTCCTTTCCGCACCCCTCTTCCCCAAAAAATCAGCATAGACCAGGGGTAGGCAACCTATGGCACACGTGCCGAAGGTGGCACGTGAGCTGATTTTCAGTGGCACTCACACTGCCCGGGTCCTGGCCACCCGTCCAGGGGGTTCTGCATTTTAATTGAATTTTAAATGAAGCTTGTTAAACATTTTCAAAACCTTATTTACTTTACATACAACAATAGTTTAGCTATGTATTATAGACTTATAGAAAGAGACCTAAAAACATTAAATTGTATTACTGGCACGCGAAACCTTAAATTAGAGTGAATAAATGAAGACTCGGCACACCACTTCTGAAAGGTTGCTGACCCCTGGCATAGACCAAAGTTTTCACCTTCATCTTCCTGATCTACATGCCTGATATAAGTAGTAGATCAGTTACCACTGATGCCAGAATGTCATTCGGGACATCAATCCTAAGAAGATTTTTGAATGCAAGGATCTTGATTAAAAAAGGAAAGAAAATAATACACACAGTGCCTAGAGAGAATGTGATCATGTCCTAAAGTCTCTAATCAGTATTAGCCCATTCTGCATTGTGTTTGGCAATGGCAGTCATATCCTGTGACCTAACCAAAAGTGGTACCATGGCTGGGGCTATTACTTTGAAGTAGGAATCCTTAGTTGATGAGCAAAATCCCATCTCTTCACTTGGTGCAGGAGCCCTCAGCCTTCAAGCAGAGTACCTGAGCAAGAGTCAGCTTCACTGAAGTAAGTGCTAAGTGCTATTTAAATCAAGATGCATTTCAACCTCTGTGCAGCAAATGGGTAACACAGACACTGGAGTTGTCTAATACCTGTGCCAACCAGAACATCTCCAAATTTTGCAGCTGTTTCAGACATAAATCTCATGCTACTGGTTTTGGAGCTAAAGATTCAGCTGCCTCTGCCCCCATCTTTTTTACTATAGTGGCCAAATCCTCATTACCAGCCTGGAATACTATTCCTAGAAACCTGAAGATTGAGAAACAGTTGTTGCTCTGACTAACCCATTGAGTCCGTAATTATACCCTCCTTCTCTCAAAGACAGGTTCACCTTCATTTCAGCAGCTTATGGTATGGTAAACTTTTTTCCCATTGATTTTTCTCCTAGAAATATTTCTGACAAAAAGGGCATGCCTGGACTCTGGGTTGTCTCTTCAGTTTCAAGTTGCAGCCTTAAGTACTGTCAAAGGTAAAATTGGTAGCTTCTCATTATGGTCCCTCTTATCAAAAAGCTGCATTTGAGCAGCCACTTATCTGAAACCTAGATTCAAGTCAGTGGCTCCTCCAAGGGCCTCAGATTTGTCTTGAAAGGTCTTTGTTCTCCCCCAGACTAATTGCCTATATTCCCATGGACTTACAGATCTTTAAAAGAATGCTCCTTGTATCCATCTTTTCTGTTAAAAGAGTAGGGTTTAGGCCCTTATTCATTTTTGCAGAGGGGTCTTGCTAAATTCATGGAATGTACTGCTAAGTTCAGTTGTGAAGTGAGAAAGTTAACAAAAGCCCATAGGCCTTGCCTTCTTCACTATGCATTTTGCAAGATAAAAACTGAACATCTTCAAAGGTTTGCAAAAGACGTGCTCCATCGTATGGAACTTGTGAAGAGTGTGGGTTTAAGTGATGCCATGGGATCTACTCAAGTAGTGAAATACTTTCATGTAACTCCTCTCACTCTGCCTCTCACTCTGCCCCTCCCATACATGGAGTCTTAGGTTTCATGATTAATCACTGAAAAGTCCAAGTAATGTAAGAGTGAAAAAATATTTTATTGTCATAATGGTTTATTATGATTGACTTAGACTAAAGTTCTCTTCTCTTAAAGGTATGTGTTTTAGGGCCTGTTCCTACTGCTATTGGGATAAAGGGAAAAACTTCCATGGACTTCATTGGTAACTCATAGGTCTTGTCGGCACTGCACTATAGTGTGGACTAAAGGGGTGTTAATTGCAGAGTGCACCAAAGTGTTGTACTCTGTCTGCCCCATGTGGACACTGCTGGCACGAACTAAAAGATACCTAATTCATGTTAACGTAATCCTGTTTGAAAGAGGACTAACTAGATACCTTTAGGTTCATGCCAGCAACATCCACAGGGGCTAGTTTTAGTGCAATACTTCGGTGCACTCTGCAGTTCACACACTCATAATCTGCACTGTAGCATAGTGTAGACATAAGCTTAGTTATGTACTTTCAGAGAGCAGCAGCAAGACATTTGTAGTTGCAGTCCAGGGGTTGAAGTGACTAACTACAAACCTAATTTAGCTGCAAATGTAAGTGGCCTACATATGCCAACAAACTTCAGTGTTGCTCTCTGGTGTTCTACAAAATGTGTAAATATATTTTAGTGTGTATTTCTTATACAAATGACATTGAAGTGTTTGGCAGACATGTAGTACACTACTACAGCATGCTGTATATGTATCTTAAATTGAAGAAAATTGGTATATTTCAGAAATAGGATGTGATTGTTTAGACTTTTTAGAGGGTATCGTGATTATGCAGAAGAGGGGAGTGGCAAGGAGGCACATGAAACCTTAACTTCGGCATTTCCTTGACTTTTAGGTACTTAACTGCATGATCTTAATAGTCTAATATTTTTTTAAATAATGGTTGTATTTTTTTTAGAATTTTGAAAACTATACATTACTTGGAAATACAGATTTTAAAAATTTTATTTGTGATCTTATTTTGATTAGACTAGAATGTGACTAAATTAAACAGATGTACAAATGTAGCTGATGACAAAAGGCAAGGGAAATAGAACCACAAGGTACCATTTCAGGGTGATTCAGTTGTGGTCTGTGTTTTAATAGTTAAAACTGTTGGTCCACTGATTAAAGATTACTGTTTCAGTGTATACTATGCAATACAGACAATATAATGTACTTTCTGCGCTTGTACTGATTGAGGAAAAAGTATGCATATATATTAAGCAACATCTTAAATTAAAAAACACAGTAAAAGCACTAAAAAAGAGCCACCGTGGCTTAACAACCATGTAAAAGAAGCAGTGAGAGATAAAAAAGCATCTTTTAAAAAGTGGAAGTCAAATCCTAGTAAGGTAAATAGAAAGGAGCATAAACACTGCCAAATTAAATGTAAAAATGTAATAAGAAAAGCCAAAAAGGAGTTTGAAGAACAGCTACCCAAAAACTCAAAAGGTAATAACAGAATGTTTTTTAAGTACATCAGAAGCAGGAGGCCTGCTAAACAACCAGTGGGGCCCCTGGACGATAGAGATACAAAAGGAGCACGTAAAGATGATAAAGTCATTGCGGAGAAACTAAATTAACTCTTTGCTTCAGTCTTCACGGCTGAGGATGTTAGATTCCCAAACCTGAGCCATCCTTTGTAGGTGACAAATCTGAGGAATTGTCACAGATTGATGTGTCACTAGAGGACGTTTTGGAATTAATTGATAAACTTAACAGTAACAAGTCACCAGGACCAGATGGCATTCACCCAAGAGTTCTGAAAGAACTCAAATGTGAAATTGCGGAACTATTAACTATGGTTTGTAACCTGTCCTTTAAATTGGCTTCTGTACCCAATGACTGGAAGATAGCTAATGTAACGCCAATATTTAAAAAGGGCTCTAGAGGTGATCCCGGAAATTACAGACCGGTAAGTCTAACGTCAGTACTGAGCAAATTAGTTGAAACAATAGTAAAGAATAAAATTGTCAGACACCTAGAAGAACATAAATTGTTGGGCAAAAGTCAACATGGTTTCTGTAAAGAGAAATCATGTCTTACTAATCTATTAGAGTTCTCTGAAGGGGTCAACAAACATGTGGACAAGGGGGATCTAAGTACATAGTGTACTTAGATTTCCAGAAAGCTTTTGACAAGTTCCCTCACCAAAGGCTCTTATGTAAATTAAGTTGTCATGGGATAAGAGGGAAGATCCTTTGATGGATTGAGAACTGATTAAAAGACAGGGAACAAAGGGTAGGAATAAATGGTACATTTTCAGAATGGAGAGGGGTAACTAGTGGTGTTCCCCAAGGGTCAGTCCTAGGACCAATCCTATTCAACTTATTAATAAATGATCTGGAGAAAGGGATAAATAGTGAGGTGGCAAAGTTTGCAGATGATACTAAACTGCTCTAGATAGTTAAGACCAAAGCAGACTGTGAAGAACTTCAAAAAGATCTCACAAAAGTAAGTGATTGGGCAACAAAATGGCAAATGAAATTTAATGTGGATAAATGTAAAATAATGCATATTGGGGGGAAAAATAACCCCAACTATACATACAATATGATGGGGACTAATTTAGCTACAACTAATCAGGAAAGAGATCTTGGAGTCATCGTGGATAGTTCTCTGAAGACATCCACGCGATGTGCAGCGGCAGTCAAAAAAGCAAACAGGATGTTGGGAATCATTCAAAAAGGGATAGAGAATAAGACCGAGAATATCTTATTGCCCTTATAGAAATCCATGGGACGCCCTCATCTTGAATACTGAGTACAGATGTGGTCTCCTCATCTCAAAAAAGATATACTGGCATTAGAAAAGGTTCAGAGAAGGGCAACTAAAGTGAGTAGGGGTTTGGAACGGGTCCCATATGAGGAGAGATTAAAGAGGCTAGGACTTCTCAGCTTGGAAAAGAGGAGACTAAGGGGGGATATGAAAGAGGTATATAAAATGAGTGGTGTGGCGAAAGTGAATAAGGAAAAGTTATTTACTTGTTCTCATAATATAAGAACTAGGGGCCACCAAATGAAATTAACGGGCAGCAGGTTTAAAACAAATAGCTTCACACAGCGCACAGTCAACCCTGTGCAACTCCTTGCCTGAGGAGGTTGTGAAGGCTAGGACTAGAACAGAGTTTAAAAGAGAACTAGATAAATTCATGGAGGTTAAGTCATAGAATCATAGAATCATAGAATATCAGAGTTGGAAGGGACCTCAAGAGGTCATCTAGTCCAACCCCCTGCTCAAAGCAGGACCAATTCCCAGCTAAATCATCCCAGCCAGGGCTTTGTCAAGCCGGGCCTTAAAAACCTCCAAGGAAGGAGACTCCACCACCTCCCTAGGTAACGCATTCCAGTGTTTCACCACCCTCCTAGTGAAATAGTTTTTCCTGATATCCAACCTGGACCTCCCCCACTGCAACTTGAGACCATTGCTCCTTGTTCTGTCATCTGCCACCACTGAGAACAGCCGAGCTCCATCCTCTTTGGAACCCCCCTTCAGGTAGTTGAAGGCTGCTATCAAATCCCCCCTCATTCTTCTCTTCTGGAGACTAAACAATCCCAGTTCTCTCAGCCTCTCCTCATAAGTCATGTGCTCCAGACCCCTAATCATTTTTGTTGCCCTCCGCTGGACTCTTTCCAATTTTTCCACATCCTTCTTGTAGTGTGGGGACCAAAACTGGACACAGTATTCCAGATGAGGCCTCACCAATGTCGAATAAAGGGGAACGATCACGTTCCTCGATCTGCTGGCAATGCCCCTACTTATACAGCCCAAAATGCCGTTAGCCTTCTTGGCAACAAGAGCACACTGTTGACTCATATCCAGCTTCTCGTCCACTGTGACCCCTAGGTCCTTTTCAGCAGAACTGCTACCTAGCCATTCGGTCCCTAGTCTGTAGCAGTGCATGGGATTCTTCCGTCCTAAGTGCAAGACTCTGCACTTGTCCTTGTTGAACCTCATCAGGTTTTTTTCTGCCCAATCCTCTAATTTGTCTAGGTCCCTCTGTATCCGATCCCTACCCTCTAGTGTATCTACCACGCCTCCTAGTTTAGTGTCATCTGCAAACTTGCTGAGAGTGCAGTCCACACCATCCTCCAGATCATTAATAAAGATATTAAACAAAACCGGCCCCAGGACCGACCCTTGGGGCACTCCACTTGAAACCGGCTGCCAACTAGACATGGAGCCATTGATCACTACCCGTTGAGCCCGACGATCTAGCCAGCTTTCTATCCACCTTACAGTCCATTCATCCAGCCCATACTTCTTTAACTTGGTGGCAAGAATACTGTGGGAGACCGTATCAAAAGCTTTGCTAAAGTCAAGAAATAACACATCCACTGCTTTCCCCTCATCCACAGAGCCAGTTATCTCATCATAGAAGGCAATTAGGTTAGTCAGGCACGACTAACCTAATTAATGATTATTAATGATTATTAACCAGGATGGGTAAGGAATGGTATCCCTAACCTCTGTTTGTCAGAGGGTGGAGATGGATGGCAGGAGAGAGATCACTTGATCATTGCCTGTTAGGTTCCCTCCCTCTGGGACACCTGACCTTGTTCACTGTTGGTAGACAGGATACTGGGCTGGATGGACCTTTGGTCTGACCCAGTATGGCCATTCTTATGTTCTTATGTTATGTTCTTAAATTGCCATATTTTAAAAAGTAATTTTATGAAATGGGAGGGTGGAAAAACACTTGCATGACTAACCTGCTTGTACCACTAAGTAATTTGCTAGTATCAGGGTCATGTCATGCAAACATACTAATTTAAGTTAAAAACATTAAAAAAGTTATCTCCAAAATGGTAACTTCAGGGCTATTTTATTGACCAATAGGCAGCTAGGTTATTTAAGAAAGTAGAATTACAGTATTACTACTTTCTTGTCCTTACAGAGATTTCCCATTCATCAGCAATAGCAGTAAAGTCATTCTGGTTAATTTGACTGTGCCGACAAGTCTTATGGGTTGGTGTATCACCGGCATGCTACTTTGTTAGTAGAAGGACGGGGAAGTGACCTTTACTGTTCCTCTCTGCATTCTTCCCATATTGTGCCCATGTGGCAGCAGAGGATCACAGCTGTGTGACTGCTGTTTCTTAGAAATAGTGCTGCTTCTGTGGAGCAGTAGTGTCCAGCTAGAACTGGATCAGCTTAATTCTGGTAAAGTAGGAGATAGGAGGAAGGCTCTACTTGCAGTGCTGCACACCTTAGGGGAGTGTATGGATGAAGGGCTGTGCACCTTTGAGGATCACATTCTATCTCCTGCTGAAGAACTGACCCAGGAGGGTCCCAGAATGACACAGGAACAAGTTGGGGAGTGGGCAGAGGCCGGGTGGAACAGGTGGCTCCTCAGCTAGGAGTGGATTGAGGCAAGGCACAAGGACAAGTCCCACAAGGGTCAGAAGCCTCCCTGCATAGCCTCTTGAAAGGACATCAAATCACCCGGATAAATGGCTGTAGCTGAGGCTGTGGAAAACAAGTCCCTTTCTACCTATACTGCTCAATGTTCTCTTCCTCCCCTCACAGGATTTCTACTGTGAGAACAGAGAGCCAGACCAGCCCCCCAAAGCCAGGCAGTTGCTAACAGACCAAAAGGCCCATATTGTCCATTCCTTCCTTCTTTCCCGTCCCCCCTGTATGGTACCCATTGGAATCTTCAGAGGGACATCTCTCCCTCTCAGAATTTGACAAATCGGGAAATAAGAGCAAAAAGATTTCAGGAAATAAAAAGGGTTCATCTGCATCCATATCTAATAAGAGGAGGAAATGGTGGGATGTGTGAGAGAGATCCCTTCTTCTACCAAGGGTTTTCCTAAAACTAGTCTCCAGAAAAGCAAGGAGCAAGAAGTGTAGGCACGTCTCATTTTCCTTTCTTTCCTCCATCTCTGATTCCCTTGTTTGCAAGTTGCATAAGCATAATAATCCCAAAAGGGACAAAAAGAGTCTAAGAAACTGTTAGGGTTTTTCAAAATCTGTTTCACAGGAAGATGAGCCCCTAAATAAGTGTTGCAAGGAGGAGTATTTTGAAACTATTCTTAAGAAGCTAGTCAAGGGACTAGGTATTCTGCTGGACGATTTCACCCAAAGGAGGAAGCACTGGAGGAGGTGGAGAAGGTGTGCAGCAGGGCCATGGTCAAACGTATATTTCTGCTCAGGATCAAAATCAGATCTATATATCTGTCTATATCCTCTTCTGGAGAACACGCATTTGGGCAATGGGGGTAAAATCCTGCAGAAACAAAGCATCTAGAAAGTGTAGCTAAGAAACACTATAATGTACACAAATCCAAATCTGACTGGTTACACTCCCTAAAATGGACTCAGAGCCTCTCTTCTCTGATTAAGATATGGCAATGCCAGTAGAAGGAGAATTTCTCCCGTGGAACATGGAGGTAGGAACATATCAGAGGAGAAATTTTGAGGACGCCTCATTGTCCTACAACTGTTACCTCCACCTCTTTTACTAGGGCCATCATGGCCTGGATGAATTTTCTCTCTGATATGATCACTCTCAAGATTACAACATCTTTTGATCTGGGAGCCGTACTGAGAGATTTACTCAGCAGTGGCCTTCATGACATTCACTCCAATTGATTGACAGATACAGTGCAGGAGTAGTGGGTGTAACTCAGCACCATGTCACTAACTTCGGCTAAGACTATAGAAAGAGACCTTCAAGAAAAACGAATGTGAGTCAGTGGACTACACTGGAAGTTAGCCTATAGATCAAGCAGCAATTGAGTCCTCTAGTAAAGCAAAAAAAGAGTTTGTTAGCCACAAAGACATCCAGAGAAGATTCCATATTATTCTGTAGATTCTGGAACTCCTTTTGCTGCTATTCAGCAAAACAATACAGGAATGATAACCAACCAGCAAGAGGTAGTTAGAACAAGCCAAGAGGCTTTGAGGGGTCAGTGAGACTCCACAGAGGAAACTTTGCCTCCTCCAAACAAGCATAACTACAGGGCAACCCCATCCAGTGTGGGTCCTTAGAAAGAGAGCAAGCTGCAGGACTTCTAAAAGGTTTGGAATGCCTGTGTTTGACAGATGGGTCTTTATATATAGTTATGCTGGGTTTCACCTTAGAATTAAATGCAGTTCTGAAATTTGAGATTTTTTTTTTATATCTTCTGCATTATCCAATCCATTGGAGTATGAGATGGCTATAGATCACCTACTTCTGCTTGGAGCAAGAAGCTCAGGGACTCCATGCTTTTCCTAGTTCCCTAGTGTTCTGGGGAAGGCAGGACTGTTCTCAACCTGAAATTCTCAAAAACTTTTCTATGGAAGCCAAAGGTCAGGAAGGTGACTTAAAGTCCACCTTAGCAGTGACTGATGAAAAGGACTTCCTGACATTAATAGACTTGAAGAAATGCCTACCTATGTGTTCCTATTCAATCTTTCTAGAGGAGATATCTCCAGTTTGCACATGACTAGCATTAGCTCTACCCTTTAGCCCGGCAGTAGATCCAAGGTGTTTCCTGAACTGCTGATCATTGTTTTACCATTCATTGGGCAACAAGGGGTTCATGTATGCCTATTTTGGATCTCCTCATCAGTAAGGCAAGAGCAAAGTACTACATTTAGAAAGGAAAAATCCAGCACACCAATACAAAATGGGGAATAACTGGCTAGGTAGCTGTACTGCAGAAAAGGCTCTGAGTGTTATAGTGGATCACAAATTGAATGAGTCAACAGTGTGAAACTGTTACAAAAATGTAAATGTTATTCTGGGATGTATTAATAGGAGTGTCATTTAAGACATAGGAGGTAATTGCTTTTGGGCACACACTTTAAGAAAGAGGTGAGCAAATTGGGAAGAGTGCAAAAGAGAGCAACAAAAATAAGAAGTTTAGAACATGTGACCTACAAGGAAAGAATTGACATGTTCAGTCTAGAGACGAGCAGGCAGAGGGGGGACATAAGTCTTCAAATATGTAAAAGGTTGTTATAAAGATGATGGTAATTAGTTGTTCTTCATGTCCAGTGAGGGTAGGACAAGAAGTAATTGGCTTAGTTTGCAGCAAGGGAGATTTAGATTAACTATTTGGAAAAACTTTCTTTATCTAAGGGTAGTTAAACACTGAAACAGGTTATCTAGGGAGGTTGTGGACACTCTGTCATTGGAGGTTTTAAAGAATGGATTAGACCAGGGTTTCTCAAACTTCATTGCACTGCTACCCCCATGTGACAACACAAATTACTACACAATCCCAGGAGGGAGGGACTGAAGCCTGAGTATGCCTGATTCCCACTGCCCTGGATGGGGGAGCCAGAGCTGGAGCCCCACTGCTCTGCGCGGCGTAGGGGTCAAAGCCAAAGTCCAAGGGGTTTCAGCCCCAGCCAGTGGGTTTGTAACCTGAGCCCCACTGCCCAAGCCTGAATCCCTTGGGCTTCGGCTTTGGCCCTGGGCGGTGGGTCTTGAGCTTCAGCCCCGAGCCTCAGCAAGTCAAAGCCAGCCCTGGCGACCCCATTAAAATGGGGTCGTGACCCACAATTTGAGAACTGCTGGATTAGACAAATATCTGCCAGGAATGGTCTAGATTAGGGCTGTCAAGCAATTAAAAAAAATTAATCGCAATTAATCATGCTATTAAAAAAATTAGTCGTGCTGTTCAACAATAGAATATCATTTACTTTAAATATTTTTGGATGTTTACTACATTTTCAAATATATTAATTTCAGTTAAAACACCAAATACAAAGTGTACAGGGCTCACTTTATATTTATTTTTTTATTACAAATATTTGCACTGTAAAAAACAAGTGTATTTTTCAATTCACCTCATACAAGCACGGTAGTGCAATCTCTTTATCATGAAAGTTGACTTACAAATGTAGAATTATGTAAAAATAAAATAAAATACTGCATTAAAAAACGAAACAATGTAAAACTTTAGAGCCTACCTGTCCACTCAGTCCTACTTCTTGATCAGCCATTCACTCAGAGAAATAAGGTTGGTTACAATTTGCAGGAGATAACGCTGCCTGCTTCTTGTTTACAATGTCACCTGAAAATGAAAACAGGAGTTTGCATGGCAGTGTTGTAGATGGTGTTGCAAGATATTTACATGCCAGATGTGCTAAATATTCATATGTCCCTTCATGCTTCAGGCATCATTCCAGAGGTCATGCTTCCATGCTGATGATGGGTTCTGCTTGATAATGATCCAAATTAGTGCGGACTGATGCATCTTCTTTTCATCATCTGAGTCAGATGCCACCAGCAGAAGGTTGATTTTCTTTTTTGGTTGTTTGGGTTCTGTAGTTTCTGCATCAGAGTGTTGCTCTTTTAAAACGTCTAAAAGCATGCTCTCGTTCCTCTCAGATTTTGAATGGCACTTCAGATTCTTAAACCTGGGTCCAGTGCTGTAGCTATTTTTAGAAATCTCACATCGGTACATTTTTTGTGTTTTGTCAAATCTGCTGTGAAAGTGTTCTTAAAATGAACATGTGCTGGGTCATCATCAGAGACTGCTATAACATGAAATATATGCAGAATGTGGGTAAAACAAAACAGGAGACATACAATTTTCCCCCCAAGGAGTACAGTCACAAATTTAATTGACACATTTTTTTAACAAGCATCATCAGCATGGAAGCATATCCTTTGGAATAGTGGCCGAAGCATGAAGGGGCATACGAATGTTTAACATATCTGACATGTAAATACCTTGCAACACCTGCTAAAAAAGTGCCTGTTCTCACCTTCAGGTGACATTGTAAATAAGAAGCAGTCAGCAGTATTTCCCGTCAGTGTAAACAAACTTGTTTGTCTTAGCGATTGGCAGAATAAGAAATAGGACTGAGCGGACTTGCAGGCTCTAAAGTTTTACACTGTTTTGTTTTTGAGTGCAGTTATGTAACCAAAAAAAAATCTACATTTGTAAGTTACACTTTCACGATAAAGAGATTGCACTTCAGTAACCGTATGAGGTGAATTGAAAAATACTATTTCTTTTGTTTATCATTTTTACAGTGCATATATTTGTAATAAAAATAATATAAAGTGAGCACTGTGCACTTTATATTGTTGTAATTGAAATCAATATTGAAAACGTAGGAAAAACATCCACAAATATTTAACACATTTCAATTGGTATTCCATAGTTATAAGTGCAGTTAATCACAATTACATTTTTTTGAGGTAATCGCATGAGTTAACTGCGATTAATTGACAGCCCTAGTCTAGATATATTTAATCTTGGCTCAGCATGCGGGGATGGACTAGATGGTCCCGTCCATACCTACATTTCTATGATTCTATGAGTCATCCAGCTAGGAAGGTGTAAGCATGTGTCTAACTGACCAGTGTGCCCCTGGTGGCACAGTATTGCATAGCAGGCTTTTCTCCTTTAGCACCACCTGCTGACAGCCTGGTGACCTGGTGGGCCAGGTAAATCACCTTCTGAGGTAAATCAATATTCCAACAAATAACAGTCCATCTCCCTCATATTGGGCCTTCTGTCCAACTCTGGACTCAGTCTTTATGCCTTGCTGGGGGTTCCACTCCACTTTTTTCAATGGGCCAGGAGGGGAACCCAGACCCTCCCTCTCCACTGGATTCTGGACCAAGAACCCTTTATTAAGCAGTCAAGGCCTGTTGACACAGACCCCTTGCCACTTCCCTGGATCACATCCTACCTTGCACTCTCTTGGGCCTTTTTGTCATAGCAGGTTCACAGTATATTGACTCTTCCCTCTCTAAACTTCTTCCACAGGCTTGCTGCAGAGCTTTCTAGCACTTTCTGCCATCCAGCTAGTTCTGCTGCTGGAGAGTTTTCTCTACTCTCCTAGCAGGGCAGTCCCTAACTTCGTTGGAGTCTTCCTATTCCCTGCAAGCCCCTCCACCAGCATAGAGATTCCAGATTCTACTTATTTCCCATTATTTTCCTTCACAACTACCTTGGGCTCCCTGTTGAAGAGAGACCTTACTTCTCCCAGCTCAGCTTCTGGACTCCAGAAAGGCATCTTTCACTGAGAAAGAGCCAGCAATCTGCTCTCCCTCCTGAACAGCCCACAGCTGTGCCCAGTTCAGTCCTTTTAACTCCTCCTTCCAGGCTTGACACCTACTGCAAGTGTAGCAGGGCAAGGCTGATTAAGGCCCCAGGCTCTCACCCCTTCTGGGCCAGTGTGGAGTTGGTACTCTCCATCATAGAAAGGTTTTAGAGCTTGGGGCTTTATCAATAGAACTGCAGTACTGTACCTTTCATAAAGATAAAGTTTGTGCTGAGAATTAATGTGGCCTTCATACGTAAAGTAAGTTCAGTCAGGTCACAGGAAAATATCTTTCCACCTTTCTGCTCTCATTTGAAACATTCCTTGGGAAACTATGGCACCCCTCGAACATCAGGAGAATGTTAAAAACCGGCATCGCATGCACTAACCCCTTCAGAATGTTTTTGGGCCTGATCATTCTGTACAACCCATCAAAGAGTTAAGGGGGGAAAAAAGCTTTTAAGGCTTTCATTTCTAAAGGTGTAAAATGGTGTATTGCTGAGATGTATAAGATCAGAAGCCTGCCTTTCCCCCCTCAAACATTTGTGTTTACTTGCTCAGAAGCATCCTGTGCTGAAAGATATGTAAGGTGGCTGCCTGGTTGTCCAGCCACACATTAACTGCTATAGGTTAGATTTTTAGCCTCAGCTGACATTGCATTTGAAGGTTTCTGCATACATCGGTCGCTTGTTAGCCATGTAAATAAAGCTAAGATTGTATATTGTTGTTTTATGCACTTTTGGTTCCCTCCCCGGCTATACACTTTTATTGGAAATTCCATTGTAATGGATCTGTAGAATTTCCTTGCACAGAATAGGATAATATATCTTAACCTACCTGAAAACTTCCTTCCTTCTCGTGGAACAGTTCGCAGATCCATCCCATATGATGCAAGTTTGCAGTTTAGAGGGATCGGTTGTGCCTTTGTTGCTTTTTTTCTTCTCCCTCTTAAGTGCAATTTCTTTCTATACTCTGCTGATGCTTGAAGCAGATTTAAAATTACAGTACATTTTTTCTGTGATTGTTTTTGCTATGTTAATTACCTGTTAGTGGAGTTTTAGCAGAATTGAAGCAACTTCTATGTAGCAACTTCGGAAGAATCTCAAACTGGCTGGGTACCCTAGGATGTGGCCATTCCCAGCCTGCTGTGATTGACAAGTTAGGGCTCTGCTTTCAGTGAATTGCAAGAAGGGGAAATCCACTATAAAGTATCTATAGACTTTACTGCTAGAAGAAAAGAAATTTTCTGGGTAATTCAAGATACATTTTCCTGTTATCACATGTATATTTTCTGATTCACATGCATAATAGCTAGGTCAGCATATAGTCCATTCCAGACATTTGTGCCCAACATAGAGCCAAGAATCCAGGATCTTATCTAGGCGTAAGCAGCTGGAAAAGCTGCATGATATGCTATAGAAATATTTAAATTTATGCTAAAAACTGAGATGAAAATACTTGGTCTGGCTAGGTAAACTGTCTTGGAATGGGGAGAAGTGAGTACTGGATCTAGTATTCGTGGAGAATGCATTAATGGGTCTTGTAGATTTGTATACCACAATTAAATGTTTGTCAATTTAAATAGAATAACATAAAAAGATCTAGATTAAGATCTAGATTGTCTTAATCTAGACTCTCACTTTAGCTAAATTAAACAAGATAAAGAACAGAGAGATGCAGTACTAATTGCTTATAGTGGTGACATCTGCTCTAGTCCAGTGATTTGCTTTATTATTGTTTCTGTTGTTTTTAGAATTTTAGAAACCTTCAGTGTTCAGGTGCCACTCTGGGAACTAAATAGGTTTGCTTCAGGGTATATTGTCAGTGTTGCTCAAAATGGCAACTGCTTCTGCCTTAAGAAAGGTTTATGGTGCAAACCAAAATGCACATTTGTTAGGGATGGGAAATTTGGCCCAGGAACTTATACTTTGAACATCAAGGTCAGGAAACCTGTTTCACCACATTTGGGATTGTGTGTGTCTCTGCAAATGTGGCTAATAGCAGGTAGTGCGATGGACTAAAGATGATGTCAGGAAACTTATGCTGTCACAAAAACTGCTTCTGTTGTTGTTTTTAAGGGATACTGGGGAAGAAGTGTTCTTTCCTGTTCTGTTACTTAACACTACCAGCTCTGGTCTCCCTTGTTTTCACTCTTTCCACAGACCACATGGCAGTCACACACTCTGTGGCCTTGTTTACATTGGGAATTGTTAATTGAGTTTCATCAATCAGATTAGCTAGGATGATGTTGACTATGAGTTTTTGGTCTGCATAGAAGAGAATGAATAACCTTTTGGAAGCGAGGCTGGTGTACAGTTGTCTTCTAGGAAATGCTAGCTGACGTGCTATATTGACCTTGATTTGTCCTTGTATGCACTGACCAGAAAGTCTAAGCCCTGGTCTACACTACGAGTTTAGGTTGACTTTAGTAGGGTTAAATCGAATTAAGCCTGGACACGTCCACACGACGAAGCCCGTTCTTTCGACTTAAAGGGCCCTTTAAACTGGTTTCTTTACTCCACCTCCGATGAGGGGATTAGCGCTAAAATCGGCCTTTGTGGGTCGGATTTGGGGTAGTGTGGACGGAATTCGACGTTATTGGCCTCCGGGAGCTATCCCACAGTGCTTCATTGTGACCGCTCTGGACAGCACTCTCAACTCAGATGCACTGACCAGGTAGACAGGAAAAGCCCCGCGAACTTTTGAATTTCATTTCCTGTTTGCCCAGCGTGGAGAGCACAGGTGACCACGGGGGGAGGGGGAAGCAAATGAATACAGAACAAATCTGGTCCATCTATTTTTTACATCTTAAGCTGGCAGCAGATGGTGCAGCATGACTGATAGCCCTCAGCGTCTTCAGGGTGCTTGGCAGAAGATACTGTACTACGACTGCTAGCCATCATCGTCAAGACGGTTCAATAAGACTGCCGGCAGGACTGAGTCTCCAGGAGACAAAGCATGTCTGCCCAGGTGCCTATGATTGAACTGGAGTACGACGACGATGGATACCAGTCGTAATACACCATCTACTGCCAAAAGGCAAGGGGCTGCTGCTGTGTAGCAATGCAGCCCCACGTCTGCCAGCACCCAGATAGCCGATGAAGGCTACCAGTCATACTGCACCGTCTACTGCCAAAAGGCAATTAGCTGCTGCTGTGTAGCAATGCAGTACCACGTCTGCCGGCACCCAGATGACATATGGTGACGGTGAGCTGAGCTGAGTGGGCTCCATGCTTGGCGTGATATGTTGTCTGCACAGGTAACCCAGGTAAAAAGGCGCAAATCGATTGTCTGCTGTTGCTCTGACGGAGGGGGAGGGGCCTGACGGCATGTACCCAGAACCCCCCACGACACTGTTTTGCATCATCAGGCATTGGGATCTCAACCCAGAATTCCAATGGGCAGCGGAGCCTGCGGGAACTGTGGGATAGCTACCCACAGTGCAATGCTCAGGAAGTCGACGCTAGCCTCGGTACTGTGGACGCGGTCCGATGGCTTCATGCACTTAAAGCATTTTATGTGGGGGGGAGGGACGGACACGATTGACTGTATAGAACCGATATCTATAAAACCGGCTTCTATAAATTCGACCTAATTTCGTTGTGTAGACATACCAATAGTTAGCATCATGTTAGCAAATTGTTTGGACTTTTTTTTTTCCAATTTTTAATTTTTCTTTTTGCAAAATCCTTTTGGCCTGAATACTTTCCTCACGGTTGATACTAAGCAGAGTCCTGATCTCTCTCTGGATACGTTCTAGGGTTATCCCTTTGAGACAGATGTGGATGGCACACCCAGCCACAGGCTTCCCTTAATCAGGGAAATTGAACACTGGTATGCTTGAGGTGGCCTGCAAAAAAAAAAAAAAAAGGGGGGGGGGAGGGGATAAAAGGTAAGGGTAAGGATCACTGGCATCTTGGTTACACTGGCACAGTTAGAGGGTCCTGTCTTCCAAACAAAATGTTAGATGCATTTACCAGAAGACAACTGTGTGCCATCATAACCTGCAGACAGACGTGGTACACAGTTAGCTTCCATGGGTTCTAATTATATATTAACCATCTTGTGTGTGTATGGAAGTAACCAGGTCATGACCTGGTTTAAAATGAATGATAAAGGTGTAGTGACGATAGAATCTTAATTACGAAGGCCCAGCATGTAGCAAAAGTAAGGAGAAAATGCATCTTGGGATATTTGGAATTTTGATGCATGTAATAGTCTCAGAATAAAGCAATAATGCAAATGAAAAATAGGAAATGTAAAAAGTTAGTGTGATTGCACAGGGACTTTTTAAGATAAATAAAAAGGGAATCCTAGAAAATGAAATGGAGAAATTACACTGGTCTACAATTTTTGAGAAGTCGTCTGCTTCAGAGATAAAATGTGCTATTTATTAGTATTTTGATGTGCTGAATTCAAATATGACAATTAAAACAACTGATTGGCTACTGTTTCTAAGATATTTAAGTTTTTACATTTTATGTCTATGTATATTGTGTAGATAGTAGAGTTTTAATCTTAAATTGTAAACCTAGGTCTTTTCACGTGTTTATGGTTGCTTTACATGATAATATTTCACCTGTCCTGTTTATGTAACACTTTAAAAATCAGCAAAAGGGTTATATAAATGAAATTTATTATGAAACAAAAGGCAAAAAACTATTATGTACATAGTTTAGTCCTATTCAGTGTCTACTCGGCGCTTCTTGGCTTGTCTCTTGTATTCATTAAATGGAGCATCTCTTGTCACTGTCCAGCAATAGTCTGCAAGCATTGATGGGCTCCATTTGCCCTGATAGTGTTTCTCCATTGTTGCAATGTCCTGGTGAAATCGCTCGCCATGCTCGTCACTCACTGCTCCGCAGTTCGGTGGAAAAAAATCTAGATGAGAGTGCAAAAAATGTATCTTTAGTGACATGTTGCAACCAAGGCTTTCGTATGCCTTGAGGAGGTTTTCCACCAGCAACCTGTAGTTGTCTGCCTTGTTGTTTCCGAGAAAATTTATTGCCACTAACTGGAAGGCTTTCCATGCCGTCTTTTCCTTGCCACGCAGTGCATGGTCAAATGCATCATCTCGAAGAAGTTCACGAATCTGAGGACCAACAAAGACACCTTCCTTTATCTTAGCTTCACTTAACCTTGGAAATTTTCCACGGAGGTACTTGAAAGCTGCTTGTGTTTTGTCAATGGCCTTGACAAAGTTCTTCATCAGACCCAGCTTGATGTGTAAGGGTGGTAACAAAATCTTCCTTGATTCAACGAGTGGTGGATGCTGAACACTTTTCCTCCCAGGCTCCAATGACTGTCGGAGTGGCCAATCTTTCTTGATGTAGTGGGAATCTCTTGCACGACTATCCCATTTGCAGAGAAAACAGCAGTACTTTGTGTATCCAGTCTGCAGACCAAGCAAGAGAGCAACAACCTTCAAATCGCCACAAAGCTGCCACTGATGTTGGTCATAGTTTATGCACCTCAAAAGTTGTTTCATGTTGTCATAGGTTTCCATCATATGGACTGCATGACCAACTGGAATTGATGGCAAAACATTGCCATTATGCAGTAAAACAGCTTTAAGACTCGTCTTTGATGAATCAATGAACAGTGTCCACTCATCTGGATCATGAACGATTTTGAGGGCTGCCATCACACCATCGATGTTGTTGCAGGCTACAAGATCACCTTCCATGAAGAAGAATGGGACAAGATCCTTTTGACAGTCACGGAACATGGAAACCTTAACATCACCTGCCAGGAGATTCCACTGCTGTAGTCTGGAGCCCAACAGCTCTGCCTTACTCTTGGGTAGTTCCAAATCCCTGACAAGGTCATTCAGTTCACCTTGTGTTATGAGGTGTGGTTCAGAAGAGGAGGATGGGAGAAAGTGTGGGTCCTGTGACATTGATGGTTCAGGACCAGAAGTTTCATCCTCTTCCTCGTCTGACTCAAGTGAGAATGATTCTGGTGCATCAGGAACCGGCAGTCCTTTTCCGTGGAGTACTGGGCGTATAGCTGATGGAATGTTTGGATAATGCACAGTCCACTTTTTCTTCTTTGACACACCTTTCCCTACTGGAGGCACCATGCAGAAGTAACAATTGCTGGTATGATCTGTTGGCTCTCTCCAAATCATTGGCACTGCAAAAGGCATAGATTTCCTTTTCCTGTTCAACCACTGGCGAAGATTTGTTGCACAAGTGTTGCAGCATATGCGTGGGGCCCACCTCTTGTCCTGATCTCCAATTTTGCAGCCAAAATAAAGGTGATAGGGTTTCTTAACCATAATGGCTATACTGCGCTTTTGTGATGCAAAAGTCACTTCACCACAAACATAGCGGAAGTTATCTGCACTGTTCACACAGGTACGAGGCATCTCTGCTCACTTTGGCTAAACAGAAATGTGTCCCTTTGCAAAATCAAACACTAACAAATAAGAGAGCACGACACTGTATGATTTCTAGAGCTGATATAGGGCAATTTGTTCAGCAGAGTGATGTAAGCTTCGTTATGATTGCATGATTTCTAGGAATAACATGATGCAATTCATATGTATGATGCAATACCAGCTTCAGATTGCATCATTCATTGTTTTACCTAAAAAGCAAGTACTGTCCACACCCAGTCATAGATTTATTCATAGATCCAATCAAAGATGTATTTTAGTCATTTCTGGTTTAAATTGAGATCCCTTCCCTTTATAACTCACTTATCCTCCGCCATTCCCAAGTCAAGGGTCGTATATACTGACCCAATAGCATATCTTGAAAACTAGAGCCAATCAACAATTTTAAGCATCATTTTCGTTCTCAGTGATCCAGAATTAGTAAAGTTTGACTACATTTATTTCAGAAGCATTTTGGCTGTAGAGCAGTGTTTACAGGAGAGTCTAGGCTTATAGTAATGCTGTGTAGGTGCAAAGATGTAGCATAAAGAATATAAAAGGACACACATTATAAAAATGAAGCAAGAGGATGATATTGAAAAGTACAGATTTTCTGAAAATGAAAAGGAGGTTGGTATGCTTAGTATTTACACAGCCTTCACTAGAAAGTCTAGTAGCAGGATAGTTAATGTGATGCACTAAGTAACCAAAAAGACAAAATGAGGAAGGAACAGGTTAAAGAAAAGTTTAAGTAAACTGAATGTAGTAAAAGCAACTGGTTGTAGTCAGCTCTCCTTAATATTTAAGTTATTGAGCTTTTCATCTTCCAAATTCTTTATGAACACTGACCCTGACAACTCTCTGCGGTAAATATTTTGCTGATGGTGAAATAAAGGGTATGTCTACTCTTCCATCTTGGAGTGTGGATCTCAGGTCCAGGAGACATACTGGTGATAATGTTGCACTAAAAATAGACTGTAGCCATGGTAGCGTGAACAATGGAAGGGCTAGCCACCCTGAGTACACCGCTTGTGTCTCAGATGGGCTGAGCCATGTTCTACTTTTAGCTCACTAGCCCTGTGAAAGCTAATGCGAGTCTATCTTCTGAAGCTGAGAATCACCCTCTCAGCTTGAAATGTAGACATACCCTTAGGTGTGCAAAAATTGTCCGCTGCCTTAAGGCAAAGTAGCAGTGCCTGAATTCCAGTTCTGCTCAGTCCACTTGACCATGCTGCCTGATCAGAACCATTAACTATTTATTTTTGATAACTGTTGGAGGACAAGTGAGATTCCAGAATACTGGTGAAGAATACACATCGCATATCATAATTAGGTAGAGAATTAAGAAAGGAATCCTAAGGGCCAATTCTTTTTTTATCTTCAGTGCATGGTAAAATGCTGGAACAAACTGACTGCTGACTTTCTCAGTAACTGTAAGCATCTAGAAGAAAATAAGGTACTAAATAATAGACAACATAGATGTATCAAAAACGAAGAATGTCAAACTGACATTTTTGAGTTCTTCATGCTAAATTTATTTTTTTTCCTTTGGTTAGGATAACAAGCTTGGTTGATAAAGGAAATGCAGTAGTCTTGGTATATCTTGATTTTAGTAAGGTCACTGATATGGTTCTGCACAACACTTTCATAGGGGAAACAAGTTATGGAGATTAGCTAAAAGTGTTTGTACAGTTGGCCTCAAAAGTCTGACACAAAGTGATTAATAAAGATTTTATGTTGAGTGAGTCCTGTAGGGTCTATTCTGGATCCAACGTTATTTAAAGATTATTGATGAGTTTCATTATTAGTGAATGACTTGCAGGAGGGCGTAGGGGAGATTATGTGAAATTGCAAATGAAATTTTAATATGATATAAACCTGTGAGAAATCACATTCTTAAACGATTTTATTTAAAATTCAGGTCAGCATTGATGAACCGAAAATACTGGGCTGAAACCAAAATAATTTACTAAAACTTCAATGAGTAAATAATTATTTTAGAGATGGAATAATCAAAAGTACAAGTACAAACTAGAGGAATAGTGGCTAGCTTCTGTATATCTCAAACTGATCTGTTTCCATTGGTGGTCTACAAAATTAAACTTTTTGAGAGCCAAGCATGTGTTGGAAGGAGAGGTGAATTCATAGAGGATTTCTTGAAAAGTGGTCTGTAGAATATGAAAATTGAAGCAACACTGGGTTAGATAAGAATGTTTGTTACAAGTACAAAAATGGATTTTGTGATAATGGACAAGTTGCGTGAATCAGTAATGCAACACTGTCTCAAATAGCCAAATGTTATATTGAGTTGTTTTAACAGAAGAACTCCTAATAAAATTAAGCTAACTAGTCGACCTTGCTGCAGATTAATTAGACCTCATTTGGAGTACTACATTGAATTTTGCATATCTGATTTTAAAAAAGAAGCATTGGGATCAAGCATGTGTGGCTGTTGTTTTTAACTCCCCAAAATCTACATCGGCAGATTGTGTGGCTGGAGTCCCACTAAGTGGAGCTTCTAACAATCTCTAGCTTAAGGAAGTAAAATAGCTACTTATTTTGTTCCTTTGGATCACGTTATTTAGTGTGGCTAATATTTTTTTCTCCACACTGGAAAACCCTCACCTCCAGGAGAAAAAACCCTGGAAAATACTCATAAGTTTTACAAAGTGAACCATAAAATGTGTACTGTATACTTGCTTTCTAAGTATATTTATTCCCAAAACATAAAAAGGCAGAGATATTGTCAAAAATGAAAAGCTTGCAATTCTTAAGTAAATCAAAAATCTGTAGTCGAATGCATCAATCTACTAATGAGTTAGATGTACCACTCTTATCTATCTTTAGCTACCAATATACTTTTACCAACCTATTTTTTCAGTATCTTGCTTTTTGATCAAACTAATATGAATGCAGTTAAAAACAAATAACTGACAGATGTTGAACTTGCAGAGAGAGAGTTATGGGCATCATAAAAACTGGCAAAGTTCTGAATTAAATTATTTTCTCTTCTATGCATTTTACTTCCATAATTTTACACAGTGAACTGAGAGAAAGTTGCCTTCACAATTGTAAATTTGGGGATAGAAATCTGGTTCTCCCATTCTAAATAGTAGAAAAGAATAAACAAATTTTGGGATTATGTTTCATTAGCCACACACAGTCTCTTTCCTGTTTTAGGCTCAATTTAACATCTTTGCATTCAGGCTCACCCATGTTGGTTAAGTATTGGAAAGGTTCCATACCTTCTCAATTTCTTTTCATTGTGCAATTCCAGTTCTTTTTTAATTAGCTCAAGCCAAATGTCCATTGAAACTATGACATGAGTGTCACGAGCCTGTAATCTGACAGGACCTACAAATCTTAATTTGCTTTTCTAACTTTTTTGTGCCTTTCTGTAGAGTTCCTTGTTGTGTGAAATGCATGCTGTGTTTTGATCGAGTTGTGGTGCTCAGTGCAAATTACAATAATACTGGATGCAAATAGGTATGACTTTTTTTTTTCAGAGTTCCTACTGAATATCTTTGGGATACTTGGTCATCAATCCTCTTTACAGTCAACTAACTTTGAGGCTGATAGTGATTATGGAACTTTTAAACTTCCATGGTTGCTTTAGGACTGTTTTTTAGTGTTGGCTCTTACTGAATGAGGTTTGAATAATGTACTGAATACCAATATGTCAGAAGCTTGAGAAGGCTGCACTTTTGAAGTGTTCTTATTTAATTTTGTTTTTCTTGTCTGAGCAGATGACAACCTCCTTCTCATATTTTTCTCTGCATTCTTGAATGGCATCATCAGCAACTTGAATAGAATATTCTGTGACTTTTTTCTTTTCAGGCATAGACTCAATAGCATTAAAACGGAATATATTTTTCCCTGTATGGCTGCTTTAAAGCATTATTGTGTTTGACCATATTGTCAGTTTTGATTCTTCTAAATATTTCTTCAATTTGTCCTTTTGTTCATTTTGCAGCATCTACTAGTGGACTTACAAGTTATCTACTATCTGGAGGAGTATATCCAGAGAGCAGTTCTTTAATGTAGAACAAAATGAGAAATTTGAAAGAAATGTTTGAAGGAGATGTTGGCATAAAAGAAGATTATAACTGTCTTATCAAGTTCAAGTCTTGGCCTTTCGCTTTTTCTTAATGGTATAATCACCAATTGATCTCTGCCATTTTTTTGGGAGTCAAAAATAGAGAATTTTCCTGAATTAATCTAATGGTGAAGGAGCTGCTGGAAAGCTTGATACAGCAACTTAAATAATCAACACGATATCAAAAATGTCTCTTGCAGGATCAGCAGAATTATCAAACTCATCAATGTCCTGATTTTTCTACATCAGTAAAGTTTAATTTAATGGCATATTTGTTTTTAAAGACTGAAGAAACTGACTTTCTGCATTTCTGGAGATGAATAGTAACCTATTCAGTCTTGCTACTTTAATTTTTCTTGCTGTTTACTTCTTAATTTAGAAGAATTATCCATTTTCATTATTTAAATTGCTTGTTCCTTCCACTTCCTTAAGCTTTATCATGTTGAGTCAGATAAATTAATACTGATGTTTGATACTCAAATACCAATTGCCTGTTTGTAATATTGATCATAGACATTTACTAACTAATGGAATTTAACCTTGTGAAGACAAAGATAAGATGAAGTAGCCTCCTTTTAGCTATAGCATCTGCTAGATTTGAGCAAACCAAGCCCACTAAGAGTTCATAATTCCACCCACTCCCTTCTTTTAGTCATCCAATGACAGTTGATTCCAGTCGCTAATTACATCTCTCTCTCTCTCTAGTCACCACTAATTCCACCTTTTCCATTTAGGTGTACAGACCGTTTTATTACCTAGTTTTTTTATAGTGATGAGAGATTTGGGGTAGCTCACCCTTTTTGTTGCCCATTGTGAGATAACTTTAAAAAGAACCAAATGTTCAAAAAATATACCCACTCTCTAAAAATTTAGCACCTTTTAAGGTATCTCAAGTTGGGTACCCAGAAATTGAGCCATACAAAGTCTCTGGTCACTTCTGAACATTAGGCCTATGTACCTTTCTTATTGTTTTGTAATAGGCATAACCTTGATGTTTTTATTGCATCCTTTTAATTTTAAACTTTTTAGGTAATTTAAAGGATAACCTAATAAGAACTGGTAGTCGAAAAATTGGAATATTTTCTGTGAAAACTCATAAAATTTTTTGATTTTTTTTTTTCAATCAGTCCTAAGCCTAATGGTTCTTCTAGTTGTTTTAACCTTTCAAATATGCTATCTTCATGAAAATATTTGAGTGCAAAGAGTACAGAATACTTGAGATAGAATGAGTTCAAAATTGTATACAAGAGGTTATTTGGAGTTATTTTGGCTAGAGGAGCTGGGTTATGAGGATTTTACATAGCACTGCATCTCTTGTCTTCTTGTTTTCCACTGTATCAAATTCAAGCTATTTGTCCCTGTCTTCAAGGCATGTCAGGACACCCCTGTGAAGAAGGAGAGTCATTGCTTACAGATGGGGAACTGAAAAAGAGAGATTTCATACAGGAAGTATGTGGCGCAGCTGGGAACAGCAGTCAGATTTCTGGAGTGCTAATTGAGTGCCTTAAGTGAGACAGCATTCTTCCTTTCATTGTCAGAAAACCCATTCTAATGGCTATGGGTGGAGAGAGGTCAAGTAGGATTGTGGGACAGCAAAGAAAATGTGCAAAATGTATGTAGGTGAGGAGACAAACAGTGGACCAGAGAAAACATGATAAGAGATGGAGGATATAGTGGGGGTCACTAAGAAGCAAACTTAAAGTGATGATTTTTATTTTTTGGCTATAAATTCAAGTAACTGAAAGAAACACATGTACATGTCCTGCTCCTGCCCCGCCTGCCCCCAACTCAGAAAACAAAACCTTTTGAACCCTTTCTGTGCTTCGGAGTACATAGATATGGAATATTTATAACCTAAAACTTGATTTGGCTGTTCAGATGCTTTCTTGGTGTCTTATTTCAATACTAATTCCCCTTAATAAACATTCAATTAGACTGAAACAATATTAATAAACATTGGGAGACTGGCTTCTGCTAGCCATTAATAAAAGCAATCAGTCATTTAAAATTTCAAAACATATTTTTTTTGAGTTGCTAATGTATCATAGAAAATTTCTAAAAGTTATCTTAAACAAGTGGTATGTAGGGAACTCAGTCTGCTGTCTCAGTTATTTTCAGTAACATTATTTTGTGAATGTTAGACTGCTTGGCAAAGCAGGACCAGACTGTAGCCAGGAATTTTACTGTAATGCTAATTGATAATTCTCTAGAAATATCAAAACCTATAATAAGCAGTTTGATTATGATTAAAACTATAGAACTGTAAGTCATGCTGCCAATTATAAATTAAATTTAGAAAGGGCATGTAGTGATATAGATTTTATGCTATAAAATGGAAAAAAAATTGGTGTATTCTCTGGATATATGCTAACCGTTTGTACGGATTCATGATGGAGAAAGTCTCTGTTCTTTGTAACCGATACTGTATACCAATGCCAGTGTGCTTTACTTTACCAAAATAGTAGGTAGTATCAGAAAATAGGACATTTTACCTTTCTTCCATAGTGTAAGCATGAATGGGGTTCAAATTTATCTATTTGCCACGGTGCCTATTAGATTAGCTCAAATTTCAGAAACACGATTTAACAAGTTTGATGAATACCAGTATCGTCTGGCAGTATTTTAACTTTGTTTTGGTTTGAGTTTATGGAGCATTAGTTTACTTACTTTAATGCTGGGTTCTTTACACTGAGTAATTTTTTCTTTGGACAGCACTCTTGCATGTGGACATTTAATTATTCTTAATAGCTGTTTTTATGCATTCACCACAGACAATTTTATATGTATTCAACAGTTGGAAAAGATCTATAAATCAAGTCTGGATGCACAAGATATTTTAGGCATATAAGTTCACAACGTACCGTCTTTCAGATATTCTACGTAGACTTGTGTTGAGGCTAAGCGCTTATACAAGAAAATTAATCACCACTAATTTCTTATAAAATTTATAAAATGAGTTACTAAATTTCTATAGTATTTTAAATACTCTGAACACACACCAAAATAACTCTCAAAGGAGAAAAGGTTACATTTGACTGACTGTATTATATAAATGTTGTTCCTGAGATTTTCTATTACTTTGTTTAGAAGGCACTATTTTTATAATAGCAAAAGAATTTGCTGTAAGGAATGCTCTTTGGTGGCCATTACATCTGTGCCTCAGTTTTCCCTAGTGAACTTTCAGTGTGCCTGGTGAGGCTGAGGTATATTGAACAGTACCTCTTCAGAGGTCTTGTTTATTTAACCCAAAGGTTAAATCCAATGAAATTAATAGGCAGCAGGTTTAAAACAAACAAAAGGAAGTACTTCTTCACACAACGCACAGTCAACCGGGAGATGTTGTGAAGGTCAAAATTATAACAGGGTTCAACAAAGAATTAGATAAGTTCATGGAAGATAGGAGTATCAATGGGTATTAGCCAAATGGTCAGGGATGCAACCCCATGGTCTAGGTGTCTCTAGCCTCTGATTGCCAGAAACTGGGAGTGGATGACGGGATGGATCATTCGATGGTTGCCTGTTCTGTTTATTCCTTCTGAATAAGGCACTGGCCACTGTTAGAAGACAGGATACTAGGCTAGATGGACCATTGGTCTGACCCAGTATGGCCATTCTAATGTTCTGATATGGAATATCATACAATAGGCGTCCACCCCACCATCTCTATCTGGAGTGGGAGGGGGTTGAGCAAACCAACAGTTTAAGAAAGCTTTTAAAATATCAATATTTTGAGGAAGTTTGGCTACATATGAAAGATTCTGTATTGCCCATGTCTTGGAGAAATATGTTTTGACACATCTGAAAGGGACATGGTTCTGGCAGTTAGGTTATCTTGGTTTCTGGACGTCAAGATATCTTCTCCTATTGTCCCAGGTTTAGGGTGAAATTTGAATAGGCACTTGTTTGGGGATATCCAGAGTTGGATAGCTACATGTTTTGCTGCATCAGTGTGATGGGACTAGATGAAAAGGGTTATAGGTGCTTGTTCTGGGAGACGTGGTGCCCCCATGTTATTAATAGTCGTTATGAAGTACCACTCCATTTAGGTCATATTTGGCATCAATATATATCACAGTAGAACAGGGCTTGGCAACCTATGGCACGCATGCCAAACATGGCACGCAAGCCGATTCTGAGTGGCACGCTGCTGCCCACTGAGAGGAGGAGGAGGGGCGGAGGGGCCGGAATGCACCACGTTGTGTGAAGAAAGGGGGGAGGAGGGAAGCTTGGCTGCCGTAGGACCAAGCTTCTGCCTCCTGCCCCCGCAG